>NC_040021.1:20724312-21024312 GCF_000972845.2 Larimichthys crocea
AGATGAGCCACAGCATCTTTATTCTCAAGACAAAAGCAGCGGACCTAGATTTTTTTCTGTATAAACTGTAAATGGGTGAAGTAGGCCAAACAGATGAACAACCATGGGTTCAAATATCAAGATATCATATTTTATCCAGATTAACAAGCTGTACCATTTTGCTGTTGTATTGATGTATTGAACCAGGGGGTGGGCCTACCTTTTCTGCTTTTTTGGCAGGAATTTGACAAAAACAGGATTCTTTGAAATATAACTCCTCAGTACTGATAACAAGTTGTGATTGCACAATGAGCCACAGCGTCTTTGTTCTCCATATAGAGACAAGTGATATAGATTATATTCTGTGTAAACAGTGTAACTGGGTGCAGTAGGCATGCGCATTTAAAATATCATTCATTCTAGATGTCATTATAGTGATCCATGTTTGACAAATTATATTTTAAATATTTCATGATTTCATGATTATTTCATGAGCACACCTAAAAAGTTACAGTCATGACTCTAAATTTGATACATTCTGTTTATCTTTCTTGTCACCCATAATGGCAAAATACCTTGATGTGTTCATAAATGAAGTGGAGGAGAAAAACCTCCAATTACGATACTTCAAGAAAATCGATGTTAATCTGAATCAAGGGGCAGGAGGAAACGACATCTACCTTTGGTACAAAACAGAGCAAGACTCAGCACTAATCACCAGGCTTCAGGTTACATTCTGGCATGGCATGGCTGAAGGACTGAAGGACGTAATGGGATGTAACAGCCATGTCATCCCTCCCATGGCTGTTGGATTGATCAATGCCGGGTACAGAAAGATCGATAAAAACCTCAATGCTGGAGCAGCTGGTGATCAAATCTACCTGTGCTACTTCAAAAGGAGCACAGAGTATGACACTCCCATAGTGAAGATTCATGTCACTACAAATGCTCAAGATGAAGCTTCCAAGTTTAAAGATCATTGGGAGCGCCTGGCCTGTGATCTGAACCGCAATGCTGGAGGGAACTGGATCCATATCTGGATGAAGAGAGAGAGACAAACATACATCTGTGACATCACTGCCACTGATTCCTTTGGATCAGATGCCGACTACTTTCAGCAAGGTTACATTCGTCTGGATGAAGATACTAACAGGGGTGCCGGAGGTGCGTATGTCTTTATCTGGTACCGTCAGACCACCAGCTACAGCTACTTCAAGGAATCACTCACTGATCTGAAGGTCTCCACCAATAAGCAAGAGTATCAGAGCCTTCAGCAACAACATTACAAGCTAGTGAGTGTCGATCTCAACCAGGGGACTTGAGGTAACCAGGTGTACATGTGGTACAAGAAAGAAGGAATTCATCCCATTAAGGCCATCGCCCCGCTTGTCATCACATCTGAAGGATACAAGAGGGGCTGGAGCATTAGTGTTTCTATTATTATTACTATCCGTTTTTGAAAGAGATCTCAACGCTGGTAGTGACGGCAGCACTGAGCACCTGTGTTATCATCAGTGGTAACAGAGCGGAAAGTCCAGTCTAACAATGTTGTCAATCAATTTGGTGATTTTCTTTTCCTTCTTTCTACATAATATAAAACAAAGTGATTAATTATATTACAGTATAGTACTGGTAATATCAGAAAGTAGCAATGGTATATAGGCTATTGTCAAACTTGCTGTCAATGAAATGAAAGCCATCAAACTGTTTTAATGTCTGTTTCTCAGCAATGATGTTAAAGAATGATTGAATATCAAGACTCTGTACCACTTTATTCCGCACATTTCATTCTTTTTAATAAAGACACATTTGCATCTGAAGCGCGTTTTCTTCAGCCTCTACACAACAGAAAGTTTGACTATGTTTTCCTGTGTTTTCATCTTAATCTCATCACTGTTATCATGCTGACCAAGCAGGGTCATATTTATCAAACTGCTAAAAGTGACATGTGGAGTGTAGTTCCCCATATTAAGCCAAAGTGCTTTTGGTTATGTTTTATGGATTGACGTCAATTTTGACAGGGTGTACTGTTAGCTAAGTCAGACAAGAGTGTTTGCTGTCAGGCTCTTAACGATCAAATGTCACTACTGCAGGATACTTTACTCACTTGACTGACAGAGGCAACAACTGAGTTGTTGCTGTGGTCTGTTGGTTGTTGTGTTACTAGCTAGAAGTAAACAATTTTGGACTTGACCTCTAAATATAAGTTCTTGTTTTGCTCCAAAACCTGTAGCTATCTAAAACAATAAGTAAGTAATAAGTAAAGATACATTTCTTATTAATGCCATAGCTGCAGTAGTTCACAGTATCTGAGGACACATTATCTCCCTCCCAACTTAATGCCAGAGCACTGACACAAAGATAATGTAGCAAAAAGTATTATGATAATCTTGATGATGTGTTCATCTTTATTCATAAAAAAAACCCTGACTTAAGGTTGCCTCAAAAATGCTTTACCTACATTGCATATGAGGGGGTACATTTTAGTGTGACATAGCACAAATCAGGTAAGGAACATGTGTGAGTTATCCACTGAACAATCAGTGAAAGATTCTCTCTTTTCCGTTTCTTGCCAGCTATGCCAAGGCTGACGACGATATAGACACTGAAATTATTGTTGCTGATGTGCCTATTGTGTAATTGCTGACCATCATGTGCCAGCAAGGCCTGGTGGCTTGTGAGTGTGTGGTGTCTGTAAGTAAGGTGTCCCGACAGTGTCAAGAAATAACACAAAGGTGACTTTGAGATGACACCAACAATTAAATTCAAACCCCCAACAATGTAATGTTGTGGTTTGTGTTAGGCTCAGTAATTCTCTCTATTCTCTGTTTGTCCTTTTCGAATAGATTTTATGGTGAACCAGTGGTTGAAGCTCACATAGCAAATGAAGCTCACTACATGGGCATCTGTGGTGATCCTCAAGTGGGAAAATAAATATCAATTTATTAGGTGTTGATTCACTGTGATTATATGTGTGTATTTGTTTTACAGCTTGGTTATTACTGACCTTAAAGTAGACTGATGATTCTTGTTCTCTGTGACTGTATGTTCATACAATTTGTTTTGTCTAGTGTAGTTTACTCATGCACTCATTCAACCTTAACTCTAACCTGGTCATCAGCTGTGTACTTTGGTCAGATTTCAGGAACAATGACTGGAGCTGTGGAGAGTGGTTGGACTGGAGCAGTTGATTACATTTGTGAAATAAAATATGACATTTTTTTCATTATTACTGAGTATACATTAGAAGATAATTAAATTCTCAAAAGTGTCTCCCACGAAACACTAGAGTGGAGCACAAGAATCAATATCACTGTGATACAGAAAGGTCATTGAGCAGAAGCTCTGGGGAAATTGGAAGGGAAAATATATATATAGAGAGAGGGAGCAGTTTTAGTGATTGGAGCACACATGCTTGACTTCTGTTGAGGAACAGTTATCAAATGACTTTTTTAAATTTCGCTTGAAACTAAATATGCTGATATACAACATATAACCAAAACATACAGGATGTATCTGTGCAACTACACTGCAGTGTAGAAATGTCTTATATATTTTACAGACTAAGTAAGTGCTACCCAGCAGGGTAAGGTCACTGATTCTGTCAATAGAAAAAAAAAAAGTTTTTCACCTTTAGTGCTCTTTGAGAGGAAATTAATGGGATTTTTTGGGGATATTATTGGTTCTGTGACAGAATTTAAAGTTATCTCAACCCTTGCAGGGGTCATCTGGCCACGGTGCCACTTGGCAGTGTGGTGCATGGCTTCGAAGATAGCAGATCCCTCCAACAGCTGAGAAAGAAGTTTGGCCACAAGCCTTTGCCTGTGGTCGTAGCCAAAGTCAAAAAGTAAGTAAGTCTATAAGTGAGCAATTACTGTCTGGCTTAAACATTTTACTTTGAGTAATAACATTTTTATTTGAAGGTGGAGCATGGCAGCACTTAGCAATGAAAGGGATATACTGTGTTTCTTCAGTGCACAGCAGAAGGATTCCCACAGAAACTGATGTCACTTGACCTACATTTTAATAGTTTGATCCCAAAGTGAAGAATAAAATATTAGTGTGATAATAATACTACATGAATTTACAATATAGCACAGTTTTTAGCAAATTAAATCATTACAAGATAAATGTTGACAATAAGGGTGAGTTCTTAATTACTAATTAAACTACAATTGCCACATCTGGCCACAGTGACAAAGCTACATATCTTGATTTCAACTCTGTACTGTGTAAAGCAAATTCATTGAAATGTGTCTGTACTCATTACGCTAAATGATTCTTTTTATGCATAAAAATAATCATTTGCTCACATGTGAGCAAATTCAACTGTAATGTATTATATGTTATACAATTAAACATCACAGTATCAGTAATGTGTTGGGTGTAATGTTGATGTAGGTCAAGTGTACCTTTAAAAAATCCCATTGTGGTGAAAAAAACTGTTTTCAAGCGAGACCGACCCAAGACAATTCTACAATTTATACGGTGTCATTTTAATATCTCAGCACTCTCCAATGTAATGTTTAGTATTAGGAACATTTACATGCATTCTTATTTTGACTGCATCCTGGCTGTGAAAAGCAAAACCTTTTTCCCTGCTGTACCTGTAACTAGGTCAGCCATTCCAGCAGCTGTCACTGTTTTGATCACAGCCAGAGACACAGGCCTTAATGAAACTATCTCATTATGTTGTTTAGACCGCAAAGATCTACCAGCAAAGTTGAAATATGATGAGTCATCTATAGTGATTCATCACTTTCTTCCCCGCTGCTCATTACTCCCTTTGACATCTCATCTCACCCTCCCTTACTCCCTCCAACTGCTTCTCTTTTTTACTCTACATCCCCTCACGTCCACCCTCTTCACTCTGATTCTGCATTTCCTTTCACCCCTGTACTCTTCTACTCTCTGCCTCTGCATCAACATCCTACTCACCCCTTCACTTCCCTTTCCTTTTATCACTTCATCTGTCATTCCTCTCACTGTACCACTTTTCCCATCGTCACTCATTTCCCCTTCACCTGCACCTGCTTTCTGCCTCCCACCTATGTCACCTTTTGATTTGGCTTTTTTTTATCATTTACATGCTGCCTTTTTGTTCCATCAGTAGTTAAGTTGATGTGTGGTGGCCTACCATCCTGGTTCATGGTCAATTCAACCTGGGCAGGAAACTCACCACAATAGCTACATTGCTAATCAACCAGCCTCTTATTTTAACATTTGGTCTTAGCTGTTCAAAGCAGATAATCTCTTAGTGTTGAATTAAAGGCAGAAAAAGCTTTAAGAAGAATGTGGAAAAACATAAATGAATGTCACAGTGCAGTATGACTACTTAGCCAAAAAGCTAACCCAAAGCTACTCTTGTTAAATGCAGCAGCAGAATGTGGCATTATTGTGACTGCTTGATGTTTGAGTAGAAAATTATCAGCACTGCAATTCAAGAAAAAGCAAAAAGGAGTTCTGGAGAGTAAATGTCTGTTATATATTGAATGCAATTTATACAGTCAGAGTTTCTTATTCTTAATTCAGCTGTATACATAATTTTGTGACAATTACATGTCCATCTAATCTATTGATGATTGTTTTCCCCAAAGTTTCCATATTTCTTCTCATTCGGCTTGTTCACCAAGTGAATTAAATGCTTCCTTGGGGAGTCATACCATACTCTACAAGTTAGGAGCTTTGAAGTGAAAGAAATACATTCATTGGTCTGGGTGATTTAGTTTGTGTTGTACAGACCAGACCGTTCATCCAATCCAAATGACTTTTTTTTTTTAAATGAGTCCGACTGTAAACTCCCTGATCTCTTCATGTTTTGTTTATCTGTTTAGTAATATTACTCTGAGGATTGTGATTCATCAGAAGAGAAACAAGAGAGCTGGTAACAGAACCACTAAAACAGAGAGAGGTTCATTGCCTACTCAAGGGCAGTTAAGAGGGCATGTACACACTGACTGCCACCCGGCCCTCATTGCAAAGCAAGACCTTTTTATTTTGGCTGAATGAAAGTGTGATGTTTCATCCCTGAGGACCCTGAGAACCCTGAGGACCGGTCACACATCACTGCTGGATCTCTACATCTAGTGAGACATACTGCGACTTACATGTTTATTTGTTGACTATACATTAGTGAAAATTCATGGTTTATCAAATGTGATAAAGTTCAAGAAACTTAGTCAGCATGCAAACTTGCTGACTAACTACTAAAAGTACTTGGAATGTAAGCAAACACAAAACATTAAACTTGATATTTAAAACACCCTATAGCAAAAACTAGAGACCTAGAAAGTAGAGTAGAAAGTAGAAATTGTCAACATTTTACAGTTTGATTAAATAAAGTATTCGGTCAATAATGTACTGGAATGATGTCAACAATGTATGTCCTGGGTAGGAACTAACGGGCGAGGGGCCGAGAGATGCAGACAGGATAATAAAAGTCTGAAAGTAGAGAGACATGGACTGTTTCTGCTGCTGGACTTTTTCTATAATTTGTTGAAAGATTTTTATCCTTTTCAGTCTTTGAACTTAATAGGTATATTTAAAGCCACAACACATGAATTGCTGAGAGTGTTGATTCTTTACTGATGGACAGTTTGTGTCAGAAGATACATTAAAGCATTCTTGGCACATTCATTTGGTGACACAAGTTTCTTAATTCTAAAAGCTGGCCTTGTGAGGAGTGTTAAAAAGTTGTCTCTGACTATCTAATGTGATGTTAAAGGATCAAAGTAATACAGACAATTCTTTGGTGTGATCATTTGTTTTCTGGCTACTATTGTTTTTGTATCTTCAAAAGCATAAACATACAACCCAGGTAACAAATATACTGATGAACCAAACCCCTTTTCTACCACCAGGTGTCAGTGTTTCTTCTGCCCCCTCATCCTTGACAAATAGTCACACAGCAGTAGAGGTCATTTGGTGCCTTTGAGGATGCAGAGACAGTGCATGGCCTTAATTAAAAGACTGCGTGTGCATCATTAATATCTGGAGAAATGGGGACATGGTCACAAGTGGGTTACTGTGAGGTAGCAGACATCTGAGATCTGTGAACAGGATGTCAAGTTTAAAAGGCGCTGGCAGCTATTGTCTCTGTTTGTACTCGATTCTCGTCATTGTGAGTCATTGTGAGTCTTCTCTGTGTCTCATCTGCCTCCCCTCCCCCAGCTGTCACCACCACTCCAATGAAAACATAAATACACAGACAGAAAGCTGGTTTTAGCTCTGTGTGTGCAGTGAAAACACAGTCTGCTGACGGAGAATGTCAGTAGGGCAGTTTGTGTGTTAAATAGCTCCAAAGCACAGTGTGATGAGTAGCTGTTGGAGGGATGGGTGGGGTGGTATTTTTTGCCCTGCGTCGGTGTACAAGAATGAGAGAGAGGGGGAGAGATTGCAGTGGTTTCCCTTTGCGTAGCAGGGAGCAGCCCCACCCCTCTCGCCTGCCCCTGCACATCTCCAGTCTGCCATTGTAGCTGTGCAGACATTCATGTCGTGTCGCTCATTGCCTCTTCACTCTTTTCTCCTCTGCCTTTAGAGCTATCTGTCGCACTAATATTCTGCCTGCACTCTCCTATTCAAATTTGCTTTATTGGCCATAATTAAATACAGTGTTGACAAAGCATGCTGTTGAAGGCTTACAATTCAAGTATAAGTATATATAAGTCTGATCACCTATAAAACAACGGATCACATCTTCACCCTTCACACCTGTATAAGCACCTGTATCAAAAAGCTGTTTATTTAAAGCAACTGTCATAAATATGAACAGCTGTACATGTGTATTTGTTCTAATTTTATTACTTATGATCAAGAAACTAGTGGGTCAACAACTTTACAAACACAGCCAAGCATGATCTTTCAGTCTCTTCTCCTCTCCTTGTAGCCCAGCTAACAAACTGTGCTAACATTAGCTAACAGCTGTGGCAGCAGTTCACTGTCCATCAGCTCCAAATCACAGAGAGTTGAGGTGGACCAGCCGAAGGACATCAGAAGAAAAACCAGAGAAAATTTTCTATAAAATCTGCAAAATTGTTGTTGGTGTGTGACTTTGTGCTGTAAAGCAGTGCATATTTTCCTGTGAGTGATCGTACCTGGAGCACAAAGTTACAATACATAGTGCAGACAAACAAACATGCAGGAATCACAGAGACATCATTCACCTGGTTACACGTCAATGTAGCATCAACAGGCTTTATTTATAGACTCACAGAATGTGATAGAAAATATATAGTGATATTACTCCACTGCTAGATACCACTAAATCTTACACACTGCTCCTTTAATCTGGCAAACTGTTTCTGAAACAGTTTCAAAATTATGTAAGAGGGAACTAAAACTATATACTGTAAAACATGAAATATTCTGTAATAATTGGCATAGCCAACATGTTGTTTGCAACATAGGGTTGCTAATCTGGTTTAATATAGAAATAGCTGTAGAAATATTCAGTATGCAAGTACACAAAATATACTTATAATATAAGTATTTTATATCCTGTCTGATTTCTACAGTGCTTTTCATTTTATAAGTTCATCATATGAACTGTGTGCAGCGCCGGTCCTGGCCACATTTGCGCCCTGGGCGACCCCACAACCGGGGCGCCCGCTACGCTAACTTAATGGGCGGTATCGAAAATTCGCGAGGTTTTTTTCTTTTTCGGGGGCTCGTGCGCCCCCCACGGAGATTGCGCCCTGGGCGGCCGCCCACATTGCCCATAGCTAGGACCGGCCCTGACTGTGTGTACAGTACTGTGTAAAGTAATGTGTAAAGTAACCACCTGTTTACAATGTAGGAATAATCATGCTGCCATTGGAAATAATAATAGAGAATGGAAGAAAAATAGGAAATGTAGTACAACAGCACACAGACAACTCATTAATATATATGAATCGTGAACTGAGATGTAGCTTAACATATGAAGAAATGGTGGGTGCAATAAACCAGTGAATAAAAGCGATCCATGACTGAGCTCAGTAAAGTTCCATGTGTTCTTCTGGTGTTTTTCCTTCAGGGTCTTACATGCTATGACACATTTCACTTTTACAGCAATGTCAGCTTTCTTCCTGAAATAAATATTAAATTTTCTTTTGGTCTGTGAGTGTGTCACATTCATGGTGAACATGTATTATTTTGGGATCAAGCTTCTACGGTCTTATACGTGTTGCTCTGTTTCTACCTCTTGTTGTCACAGTAACTGGCAGTCTGTTTTCTCTCTCTCTTTCTCTGAATCTATCGTTGTGTTTCTGTTTCCGTTCTATGTCTCACTTTCATTCTGTTTGGCCTTGTTTGCTCCCTCTCTCCTGTGGGATGTTGTGTTTGCTTACTCCCTCTCTCTTCATGTTTGCACAGCACACATAGCATTTCCTGATGATTCCCCCTCCTCCTCTCTCTGCATCACTGTCCTCCCTCCCTGTGCTGTAAGTGCAGGCCTTCTCTGACCTCTCCACTACATACACCTAACCCTCATTTCCCAGTTTTGCCCTTAAGGTAACTGTTTTTACACATCCAGTTCAATTTACTGCTCATTGTTAATACTCTTTAACCTATATATATAAAAAAGGTTGTATAATGTCCTTTCTGATATTTTGCCATGGACTCAGAGACAATTTTAATTAGTAAAAACTGTGGGCACGATGTTTGTATTTATCAGGCAATGAAGTTCTAATCATATGCTATGGAACATCATTGTAGGAAATGAAGGCTCTAACATGTTTTATTTTTCACACTGTTATTGTTTTTATTGTGTCGACGTTGCAGTCAGTTGGGTTCAAAAGAATAACTCTAGGACGGGCCTTGCTTTTTTTTTATAGACCGCTTCAACAGCCCAATCATTTTTGCACAGTCCCTAATTTAAGTGTGTGTGTGTGTGTGTCTGTGGCAAGTCATTAAAACATTTGTGTAAATTGATTTGTAAATGTCAATTCATAAACTCACACGTGCCTTTCTGTTCCACGTCTCTGAATTTGCATGTGTGTTGGAGGTTGTTCTTTCTGCAGATTCTGTTTGCTGACTCCGACAAAACCATGTCCCATGTCAGCGAACGGAAGACAGAAAGAAAGAGAAATGAGAGAGAGAGAGAGAGAGAGAGAGAGAGAGAGACGCTGCAAACACTCAGAGCTTAGTGTAGGAGTTCCTGGAGCTTGGGGGTTTGCCTATGGAAAGATACTGTGTGTGCTCCTACGCACATCCCAATGTGACCGTATGTTTTTAATTACCACAAGTCACCTTCAGGACAGAACAGCCAGACTGCCAGTTTAGCACTGCCAACAGGATTCACCTGTTTTAGACACATGTATCGTGTTATTTTAAAGCAGACGTAATTCAAATGTAATCACAGTGTGTACAGTACATATCAATCGTTAGAGGTTCAGAAGCCAGTTAGTCAGGGGTCAAGGGTTAACTGAGGTTTGTTGTATTATTTAGTGCAATATTCTACATGTGTACGTGTGTCTTTGTGTGTATGTATTCAGTGGGGGAAATGATATCATGATGACTCATGTCATCCCAGCATGATTTGACATTGTTCCAAAGAGCTTCTCTTGATGTCCCAGATCGCTCAGATTTCTCAGTCTCCAAGTGCCTCCATAAATGTTCAACGGGGTTGAGGTCAGGTGACGTTTGAAGTGAAGTGTTTGTTGAGGTCCTTCTCCAGAGAGATACAAACCAGAGGGTGTAGCATGTCTCTGAAGAATGGAGTGCTACATCAGAGTGGAGTCGACCCAACTCCAGAGTCGGCAAAACGAGTCAGACTTGAATATTCTCAAGACCTATATCCACGTTTGATGTGTATTGTTCTTTCTCCTATTCGTTTTCTTATGTTCACCCCAGGTTTTCTTCCAGTCAGTCCTGCTGGTGTATTGTTGGTATTTCTTAGTCCAACCCAAGCATTTGGTTTTACCCAGTGTGCACCAGTTGCATTGCTACGCTCAGTTATGAGTTGATAAAGTTCAAAGCCATCATTGGAGCAGTGATTGTGTCATTTTCTTATTTTACATTAAAGCTTCACTAATCTGAAGTTTTACATCAACAATGGATCAAATATCTACATATATTATGAAAGACTGAAAGAATTATCACCCGACTCTGCAGCCCCCCCTCAGCTCCACAGAGTGTTTTAGTTTCTCTCAGCTCATTGCTTTTGCTTTACAGCCTGCAACTTTATTGTCTTGGGTGAATCTCATCACTCTCATTAATGTAGTTTAGAGATGGGGAGAATAAAACAGAGCTTGAGGAAGAGTGAATAATGGACATAGCTGTGTCTGCTGCGCTCTCTAACTAATGTGACACATCAACTCAGCTGGCCGCAGAAGTTCTAGCCTACATGGACGGTGTTCCACCAACAATCAGAAGAGGGCAGAGTAGAGCACAACTATGTTACAAGCACTGATAGCTCCAACTCCAGTGGCGAAGAATCTCTCCCAGGAATATATCCAATTCAGTAGCCCTCCAAAAGTAGCCGTGGTGTTGTTAGCATCAAACGTGACAACTTGTCACTCTGTTAGGTGTGTAAATGAACAAATGTTTTTTTTAACATGTTAGCAACTAAATGGTTTAACTGTCACAGCTGCCATTAGACCAAACTACAGCTGAGTTTTGGGAAGTGAAAAAGTGCTGTGCTCATTAGTGTCTGTATAAATATGCTGACAGAGAGTTTCTGTAGTGTCCCCCCACCCCATGCCTCTCTCTCCCAGTTGGGCTGTTTGCACAGGTGTTAATGGATGAATAATACCTATTTTTATATTATACATACATATGTATATAACACATAAAGACTGTGACCCACATAAATGTACAAACAACAGAGCACAACCCAAGGCAATCTAAAACATATCATGACTGACCTAGATCCAAATCCACAAATGTTGAAGAACAGACAATTATATTTATAAAATAAAGTTCATTAAAAAATAATTTTCTGTACTTTCGATTCTTTATTTTTTGCTGACTTTGTCAGGTCCCAGTGAATGTCAGAATCCAGAGAGTGTTGCACTTTTAATACATTTATTGAAATCTCTGGAAATGTGGCATGATATAGTTAAAATGCAAACATGATATCAAAGTTGATCTGAATGGAAACTAAACACTCATCACTATGAGGAAACCTGCTTCAAATTTAACGGCTCATTTTATTGTTGAGAGCATTTCCTAATACTGTGTTTTGATTGACAACTCTCTCATGAGTACCGGCACAGAAGCTAAACAATGTACGGCTCAGGACGAGCCGCAGCTAAATGTATTTTAACAGTATACACTATATATACGTTTTGTCACTTTACTTTGCTTTCCACTGGAGAACATAGGCTGTTATCTAAACTAAATACTAAAGTCACTAGACCAGACCGAATATTTTCACATCTTACTCAGTGAATTGAGGACATGTATGAACCAAACCAGAGTTGGTGATAGTTGAAACAGTTAAAAGAGTTTTGTGAGTTTTATATTGTTCCTGTCATGTTTGAATGAAGTGTGTTTTATGATGAGTTAACATGATGATTAATCTCATCTTAGCCTGGTAAAAGAGAAACTTGAATTCAGAAGTTATATGTCTATATTTTTATGTTTAGTAAGGAAAACAGCTGTCAGAACATTTCCTTTCTTGACAGTTTATTTTTTACACTAAACTCAGTGAAGTCGATTTTTCATTAACTGCAAAGATGGTTTACAGTCAGCATTTTACCAGCACCACAGCACCGAGGTTTCTCTTCTTAAGGTCTTGAATGATTTCCACTAAAACACAGGCAGGCAAAGGTGTTAGCATGTTATCAGATCTCAATGCAGGAAAACTGGGTAGGACTTCTTGGCACGGTCCTCAAATGTTTGGAATCCTGTTGGCAGGAGGGGGATTATTTTGTGTCGACCTGCGTTGAGGAGTTCTCCATGGGGTTAACCCTAAACCCAATCTTCTGTGCTCACACTAGCTCAGATTATGGCAAAACAACCAAATACTTCACCACAACTTTGCAGATAACACAGAAATCCAGAAATCAGACCATAAAGCCTACTGTCACCTTGAGAACAAATCAAGGATTAAAGGATTTGTGTCTCACCAAGCTTTAGAAAAACTTTGGTCATTAAGACGAGGGGAGTGGATCACATCATTCCAGCTTTCAGATCTCTACATCGTGTGTCAAATAATTTATTTTAAAATACTGCTGTTGGTTTATAAATCACTGAGTGGTCTAGGTCCAAAATACATTTCTGATCTGCTGCTCCGTTAAACTGTCCAGACTTCTTAGATGGTCTGTAGGAGGTGCTCTGCTCTAATTGTCACTTTTTTAAAATCCAGAACCTTTCTGTACGGCACCAAGTTATTTTATGAGATAAGTTGTTAAAAATCTTTCTTCAGTTGGTTCACACAGATCTTTCCCAATCTTTGATCCCATCTTAAGTCAGCAGAGTGACGAAGGTGAAGCAGTTTTCTCTCCCTCGCATCTCATCCCAATCATGTTCACATGGTGTACTTTTATCCTGAACCTGATTGATGCAACTCCATTATGCGTTATCAAAGCCTCATTCAACCAGCCTTCAACTAAACACCAGCCTAATTAATCTTAATGACATACCTAAATTCAACTAATTAAATCAAGTGGGTGAAATCGTTTTGTAACTTCTTTAATGAACTGGAACTTTCATTTGGTTTGATTAACATGCAATTACATGTTTATGTTAATTTGTTTGCATGCATTTTAAGACAAAATAATGAATGAATGAACTAAACACATAATGTGCATAAAGGACTAACATGTGTACACACTAAACACGCCCCTTACATCTGGAGATGTACGGGGCGTTATGAAGGGTTAGTGTTCTCTGTTGGTATAATGCATCTTTATTGTAATGTAGCTTCTATTTAGTTATTTTACGCATGTAATTCCTTTTGGGTTATTCTACTTCCCAGAGCTCATTTAGCCTTACAGACACTCCGATTGATCACCAAGAGGAATTGTTAGGCTCCTCCTGAAATTGTTTTTGTGGGACGAAAGGTTGATGTGGTCCTGCTTAATAATACACATAGCAAGGTTAAAATGACATTGTTTCCCAAAACAGAGCTGATTTTCCGTACAGTAGACTAATGATTTCTGCTCCAGACTTTGTTTCTTTATAGATGGGAGTAACGTAATGGGAGAAGGTGTTTTCTTCTTTTATTCTGAAAGAAAGTTTTACCTTCAGCAGCAAGCAGAAACGCTGTGACGACCTCCGTCCATCCTTCTGTTCTTCAGTCATTCTGTCCATCCATCCAGGTCCATCTGTGTTTTGTTGTGTTTGTTTGTCTCTGACCAACATATCTCAAAATATACTAACTTCATTAGATAATATTTAACGCATACATAACTCATTGGCTTTAGCACTATTAAACCATTCATTGGTGTCTCCTGGTACAAAAGTTATTTATGTATAATATTTGTTCTGCACTTTGAGATAAATAAAAGCTAACAATTCTGGACACATGAATCAATGAATGAATTAAATGATTAAATAATTAATTAATAATCAATTAATCTACATCTGCCTTACAAATACTAGCTTTCCTACAGTAAGTGTTAACATTAAACTGAGGTCATAAGGTAGTAAGGATATCGTCAACGTCTGAAAACTTTCTCTTCATTTGACTTTTATTTTTATTTTTTTGCTTTTGTTCTTTCAGAGTTACTCTCGTGAAGCTACAGCCAGCAGCCTGTTAGCTTAGCTTATCTTAGCATATAGACTGAAAACAGTACATGACTCCTGTTAAACCACACCTTGTCATTTTTACACTGTGGTTTTTGCACAAACAAACAAAAAATGTCTCTATATCTTTTTATATTTCAGAGGTGCAGGTAGGTGGACTTTTAGTTTGCAATGTTGATTTTTACAACAGTGGTATACTCTGTAACTAAAGGTGCTAAACAGCAAAAATACCAATTTCTATGAAATGTTGCTTCATTGTTATAGATTAGAAACCAGGTTTTGGGGGGGCTTTAAATCTTGTGTAGTTGGTTGTACAAATGGCTTCACGTTTATTGACTAGATCTTCTACATTATAGAGAATGCAGCTACAAATCTCAAAATCTTTTATCTCGATGACTGCCAGTGTATTCATCATGATTTTTAGTTTAACATGCCTGGACTGCTTTATGCCTAAAGATGATGCTTGTTTCAAACAGTTTGGCGGACTGTCTGTACAAATGCCCATCGTGAATGCTGTTTCTCTATAAATATCACCCCGGACAGAGAGAGACAAAAGCCTCTTGACTCACAGGAGCAATAAAGACAGACACGGACTAGGGTTTATTACTTTTAATCAATTCAGCTAGCTACAAAATGTCCACCACTTCACATACTGACAGGATACAGAGAGGGAGTCTTTAATATTACATGCGTTGAGGACATCAATCTCACGGTTGAACCTATTGTGTCATTCAGGTTTAGGTATTTAATCACCTTACTCTAACTACTCGACATTTTGGCGATTTGGTGTGCATAGCTCTAAAGTACAGAAGCAACAAAAAAACCCTTTTGTATGTATTTTTTTGTTTCAGAGTATAGTTATTGTTATTCAATAGTATCATTATTTTTACCAATAACAAACCACACGGGGGGGAGAATAAACTTACAGATACAGTCTTCTTATAAAAGTAAGGTCTCTCAGAAATATGCGTCTTTGCTTTACATTGCAAACGTTTATTTTTTTCAGAGCATCCAAAACCTATGTTACAGTACACAACCAGTCCTCATCTTTCAGCACATAATCAACATCTTCATCAGTGAACTGCATAATCATTTAGAAAACAGGTCATTTTTTTTGCAATACAACCCCAAGTCCTCATATTTTTTCATCTTTATCTCACTTTTTTGATCCCTTTTGCATTATTTTACAACGAGATGGTCACAGTCGGTAAATATATCGAGACAAAAAGAGTGGCACTATTGCAAACTTGCAGGAGTATGGAACGATCAACTGTGTCCTAATACTGAGCATGCGTTTTGTCAATTTGCTACTGCCATGTTATCATTTTTTATATATATTTTTCAGACAGGTTTTATTTATAAGACTAAAATCTACCATTTGTCATGCAGAGAACGCACAATTCACATCACTTGGAATGCAATGTCTAATACAGCTACAGAGAGTCTAGTTGCACATTGTCTAAACAGTAACTCAGTATGATTGCGATGAAGGAAAATGTACCAACAACTGCCTTTTTGATTGTAAGTGCTCTTTGTGATCCCGTTCGCCTGTACCGCCACTCGGAAAATCTTTACTCATGTTTTTCCATCACTTTTCTCCCTCTTGTCGTGACAACACCAAAATAAGGAGCATGACAGTAGCCTAAATGGAATGACACAGTTTTACTAAGACAATACTGAGATACTGAAAAGGAAAAAGAATAAAAACAAACAGCTTGTATAGCATTCCTATTATATACTTGTCATCCAGAGCAGTGTACTTTTATATATATATATATATATATATATATATATACTGATAAAGAGAATAAAAACTTCACAGGTGAGCTAGAGAGCCATCAAGTCAGCACTATATACAACCTTTGGAAAGAATGATATACGGAGTATAAGAAATCATTTTTTTACGAGGACAATCATCTTGAAAAAGCTCGACAGACGACACACAGAACAACATTTACAATGGGAAGGGGAGGTGATATGTGCATGTGTGCAAACCTAGAAGGTCAATACCATGATGAAAGCATGTCAGCGCCTGTCGGCGTGCAGCGCGGGACGCCCACGCTCTGGACTCAGGGAGCTTAGCCACTGCCCAGCATCTTTGTGGCGCGCTGGTTGGCCTCGTCAATCCTGGTCTTGTTGGAATCAGCCTGGGGGAAAGAAAAAGGGAGAAAGAAGGAAGAGAATATTAGCCAGATGGACGGGAATACTTCAACACTATATATTTTTTATTCACTATATCTAAAATTTTACACCCCTTAGGCCAATAAATAAACATTCATGAATTCATTACTTCTCTAGAGAAGGTTTTGAAACAATATTTAGGGTTCACATTGGGATATAAAGTTTACACATGTTAAAGCTGAAAAAATATGTTAAAAAAAAGAAGATTGAGGCTTTGTTTTTGGGGTCTGATCAGTCTTTCCAATGGGGAACTTGAACTCAGGACCTCAGTATTTTCAGTGGCTTTCCCCGGTGTGGGATCAATAAATGTATCTTAAAATCCTGGTGGTGGCTGTGATTTAGAATCACCTTTTCACCTTAGACGCACCATAGAGTCAAATATACAAAATCTCAGGACACGGGATGAGCTAAAAATCCTGCAATTCTATGAAAATGTTTGTATATATTATCTTAATGGGTCTCTTCTACTTGAACACATTTTCATGTCCACGTGTGAGAAACGTATGAATGAACAGATTTCTAAGTACAGCTTGAATTAGAGCAGTCCTTCTCCTCCACATTTCCCAAAATTTAGATGAAAAGACCTGACTTGAATTAAACTTTGGATGAAACCAAATATTTCTGTGGAGGATGTTTGTTTTCATGCTCTGATGCTGTTATTATTATATTATTATTTTCCAAATTTCATGATTCATTCAGCCATTGACAAACCTGTCCTGCTTTCCACCCTGTTAGCAGAGGTCTGAGGACATTTAAATTCCCATTTAAAATCCCATAAAAAGTTAGGTTGGCTTACATAAAGCTACATTATGTGCATAATGTGCAATAAATAAATAGAATCATATAATTAATCAAATCAAACGCTATAAAATCTAGATAGTACCTTCTCCATGATCCTGTCGATCTGGCGGTTCTGGGTGTCGATCTCGTTGCCCATGTCCAGGGCCATGTGGCGCAGGTTACCGATGATGCCGCCCACCTGCTCCAGGTTCTCGTCCATCTCATTTTCCCGGGCATCGTCTGTTACCCTAAACACACACACACGCAAATGCAAATTTAATACTGTGATATCTACATGAACAACCTGCATCACCCCAATCTTGTTTCTGAGGAGCAGCATCTGACCTCAGACCAGACACCTGGACACTAGTATGATCCTGTGCACAGCAGTTTGTATGCTATTACTGCTTCTGTCTTTCTCCTTCGTGTGAGTCCCTTCATGGTTTTCCCACAACCCCAAAATGATTCAGTCCACTTATGCATACGTTTGCACCCCCTTGCATCATCTCTATCTCCTCCCTTATCCCTCCATTTTAAGCTTTAGCTGTTTCTATGCGTGAACCTCAAGCTCCCCTCTTACCTGCGGATGAAGCCTCCACTGATGGCCATCTGTTCGCGCTCGTCCACCACGCGGGCGGGCTGGCTGGCCACCACCCCATCCTGGTTGTTCCCCCAGGCCTTGCTGGCTCCGCTTTTCATCCTGGCCGCCGACAGCGAAGGTGGAGGACGAGGAGGGACAGTTACTCAACAGTTTGACTGAACGATTCATCATTTACCTCACCCAGGCTGGCTTCCCATTAGTCAAATCTACAAAGAGAGCCTTGGATTTGAGGTACTGCAGCAGCATGTATGTATATCAGTATGTAGCGTGATCAGCTGACACAAAAGGTGTTATTTGATTTCATGCATCCAGCACAGAAATATATGGTGGGGACTAGACTAAGTCAAGCAAAGCATAGCAGGCATGGACTGGTTGGTAGACTGGGTTTGGCATATACAGGCTCATTCTGTTGTTACACAATCGTAATGTGTGTGATGTTATATCTTGTAGGTATATAACATACTGTTTAGAATCAGGCACAAGTCACATCTATCTGTTTTATATAATCTAGACATGCGTTTTAATAACTTCAACATGTGGGATGACTCAGTGTGTGATAACACCCCTTCCTTTTCCCTGTTTTTTTTTCTTCTTGAAACCATCCTCCTGGCACTTCTGTGTTGTTGCAATGATAAAACCCCACCCCACTCCCACAGTTAAATGTCCCAGTGTGACAGAAAACAGAGAAGAGACGAGCTTTTGGCAGACACACAACACATAGAGTACAAGACTGTCACATTGTTAGGAGGGACGACGATTAACGTGGAGAACAGACTGCCAAAATGACAAACGTAAACAAAACAAGGAACTGGAAGGAGTCAACAGAGAATAACACCATGGTTAACTACCCACACACCTCTACCCCCACCCACGCTTTCTTTTCTTTTCTTTCTTTTTTTTTTAAATGTCACCACTTTTCTTCCAGTTACAGAGTTCTGGATAAGCTGGGAAGTCAAGGCAGCAGTGAGGCAGAGGAGTGAAAAGTGTGATAGGGATTTTGACACGAACGCATCCCTTGGATTCACCTCTGTCTGCTTCTGTTTCAAGAGAAGAAAGCGCACAGCAAATACAGCTGTGCACAACACCGCGTGCAATCACAGCTCGCCTGCACGGCTTTGTAAATGTCACCTCGCTGCGGCTGTCAGACTTTACACCGTCAGATTCAGCATCTGATTTGGCACATTTGGGATGGAGGATGAAAGGGAAAGGTAACAGATAGAGGTTCACCTGTATTTTCACTAGTTATGTTCAAGGCACTCTTGATGACAGGACAGCCAAACGCTAACGCTTTTCACTACTCAAATTCACCTCATTCCAACATTTTGTCTCCACCCATTCATCCATATTTTATCGTTTCTTCGCTTGTATTGTAGCATCAGTTGCTGAGTTTTGTATAACCTTGGAGTGAGGGATGGCGATGGCTCAGCCTCCTACACCGCTTTTATTAATAGAAATGGACTGAGGCAAGGCTTCGCTTAGCTCCCTGTCCCTGCTGACACACACCAGTTTGGTAAACACACACAACCCTTGTCTGAGTCCTTTCTTTTTGTTGTTTTTTCTTCTCTTTCCTTCCTCTAATACTGAACGTACTTTCCCCCTCCTCTCCTCTCCTTCGCTGCAGTCTGAGAATGGAGATAATGCACTTCTCTAATCAGCTTTGCTTGTTTGAACCGAGACGATCTGATTAGATCATATGAGTATTGCAGATCCTGTGGTAAAACTGAAACCGTTCTATCTAATTCATTCCCTAAGTGACCTGAAAGTTGAGCTATCTACCAATCAAAATCCACTAATGGTGACATGCAGACAGCCAGAATCCAAATGCATTAAGCACCAGAAAACCAGGAGTCAGCTAATTCTGATAGAGAGGCAGCATGCGGAAGGGATAAAAAAACATCCCAGCATGTATGATGGAATTAAGTCTCACTCTCTGAGTCGTAAAAAATGAATCCAACACAAACATGTCTTTTTTTTTTTTTGTCTTTCTAGCATCCATCTATGTGTGCATTCAGTTTGAGTCAACTTCTCAGCAGGCTGTCATGGCACTATCTGATATGGCTGACCTACATGTGGACGAGTTCCCCGCGGGAGAGGGAGCTTAGCAAACTGTAATGTTGAACAGCCAGTGCCGGATAAAAGCTAATTTAGCACGGCGTTCTGCAGGAGAGGCGGCACCGCAGAGAAACTGCAGCAGAACTGGAGGGGGAAAACAAGGCTGGATCGCCACGCCGAGCCATGTAAAGACAATTGTACCATGCGGTACATGCGCAGTGGTGTGATGGCATGATTTACAGAACAAACATGACTACTTCCCTGGAAGTATCTCACTGCGCATGTGGCTTAACCCAGTTTCGAGCTCTCAGGAACAACACAGATCACTTTTCTTTTCTCCTTTCCTTTGAATGTGTCATCTTTGTCTTATTATGATGTGTTCACTGCCTTCCTTCTAGGATTTGACAATTTTGTCATTAACATTTGCCTTTTCTCTTCCATTCTTTATCTTTTACTTCAATTTACATATTTCCGTCTCATCTTTTGACATTTTGGAGTTGGTCCAATCTATAAAATCACAGAATTATGGCTATAATTATCCTGAAAGTAGTATATGCAACTATTTTTTGGTATTCCTTGAATATTTTGCCACAGTTTGAGACACTAAACACTTTGCTGTGTAACCCTAACCCAAATACAGAATTGACTATTTGTCTTTCAAAGCTGAATCATCTCTCATTCTGACATTTTCAAAATAAATTCTTCTATCTGCTGTTTATTCCCCGTTTACAAGAAAAAAAAAGCCACTGGGCTTTGTACTGTTTGTGGTAAATAAAGCATCATCATCACCATCAACATCATCAACATCACTGTCATTGTTAATATCAGCATCATCATGTGTAGCATTGCTGTTATGAGTTGCATTGTCATGCATGCATGAGCATTCAAAGGATCATGCTCGCCAGTCATTCCATTGCATTGGCACTTGGTGGTTTCAAAAATGGTGGTGGGGGGAGGGAGGTGCTCAGGAGGAAACAAAAAGATCTTGTTGCCTGCAAAGAGGTGAGGATCTACTGAATGTTAGAGCGGTGTGGTGGTGGTGGTAGAGATCATGCAAGATGAGGAGAAGTGTCAAACAGTCCTGGACCAGGCTGACCAAAGGCATTTTGGGACCAAGATCACTGAATTTCCAGCAGGTGTCAACGCTTACTATGATCTGAGTGCCAAGATGCTTTGGGAGCCCCAGCCCTGCTCTTTTGGTTGAATCTAAATGATTTTACAGTTGGGAAGGCCAACAGCTATAGTGATATCATATAAGTCCCCTCTTCCCATCATTTTGCATTATGAAAAAAAGTTCCTCTTCAGGAGGAATCAGTACAAATGTTACAAGTGGGACTTCTACAATGGCTAAACCTGCATGTAGATGACTCACAGTATAAAGGTGTCTGGAGAAGTGGAAGCTTAGAGTATAGGGCACTTGGTAGAAGGGTGTTAAAAGAGGCACTTATTGATGAACCATGGCCTTGGCTGAGTGAAGAACAGCTTATGTGGAGGACTGGACTTTTTTAAGGTTGGCTTTATAGGATTTGGGTCATCTGGTACAACTGTGCAAAATCAACAACAAAGAGATAAGTATGTTTGGGTAAGGTGTTTACGTGGTTACGGGGTTCATGACGATTGTAGTTCGGAACTATTGGTGCTACTTCTAAAAAGCCAATCATGTAGCTCAGGCTTATGGACTATGGCGTGCTTGCCAGTCATGGAGCTATGAATTTTAGGACAATGTATGTCCGGAGGCCAATCTAGTGGTGATGGCACAATAAGGACCCAAGGCTGCTGCATGTGCCCGCAAATCTACAGTAGGTCTATGTGTCTGCACAGTGACTGAATTTACATCGTAGTCGAACTGAAATTAAAATTCAGTTTTGCTCAAAAATCAGTGTGTGTATTTTTGATGTTGTAAAAATTACAAAATACAAATACAGATACAAAAAAAGAGTACATTCAAGTTTTGTTTATTTTTCTGCAGTGATAGCATCCCATGGATTAGTGTTCTCCAGGGGGCATGAATTAGTTCCAATTGACTGGTAATTTGACTGGTGCAATATCTGTGTGGGCAGGAAGAAAGAATTGTTTGATTTCAATGAACACACAGGCAGTTAACCAGCTGGGAAAGGTTGATGTAGTCAGCAGTTGCAGCTGTGATTTCAAACCTCTCCACATTATTCCATGTTGGAATTAATCGCGCTAACATACAGAACGATGAGCTTACAGGACTACCTGTTGCTGCGAGTTTTTTGTAGACAATTGAAAAGAGATAACAGAGAGTGAGCCCTCCTTTCTATAATGCAAGACGAAATCATCGCTGATTGTGTGGGAAAAGTTGTAGGAATCAGTGCTAACATTAGCTAGGCTAACTAGCTAGGCTAACTAACCTCCACTTTCTGTGAGGTAGCTAGTTAGCTCAGCTTGATCTGTCCACCCAAAGGTTGCATGTTGTAAAGGGATGGACGATCTTAAATCGCAAACTGACACATGGACAAAGCTGTTTGGGCATGTTGAAAATACGGATGTATCTTGAGTCGATGAAGGCTAAATGGGGCCGTGACGTTCGCTCCGCGGAAGTTAGCAGTGTGCCGTCCCTCAAATGTCAGTCAAATGCTGCCATGGGAAATATCTATCCAGAGGCTTAAAGCTTAGGACAAATATGTTCAAAAACTGTTTTATATAAGTTTTTCTGTACACAAGAAATTAAGAGAATTCCAATTCCAGTTCGACTTAAGATGTACTAATGTTTGTGTGTGTGTGGGAGAGAAAGTATTTGAAAGTACATGGCCTCCTGTGTCCACCTCATATGAATGTAAAAGGGGTGGAATCAGAGTTTTTTTTTGGAGCTGGAGCAGAGCGGACTATTGGCTGATGGCCATTGTGATGTCACTTCTACCTCGATTATATTTTGATTTCTTAAATATTTATTCTTATTTTTGAATGGCAGGCAGGCAGGCAGGCAAGCAGCACCTACTTGTTACATGGACAGGAGCAAAGACCACAGAATTTCCCTAGATCGTTCAAATTCTTTTCTGCATCCTTCATGTCCTTATTGATTTGGTCCATTCCCTCTTCGATGCGCTCCAGTTGCTCTGATTAAACACAAGTCATTTATCCCCCACAGAACGAAGCACGAGAAGAGAGAGAGGGAGGAAGAGGAGAGGAAGAGAGAGATAAAGAGAGGACAAAGGAGAGAAGACAACAACTTCAGACACTCACTGTGACGAAAGAAAATAAAACAAAAAAGAAAAAAAAAGAGGAAAAACTGGACGCCACCACATATGTAAAGAACCTTTGGGGCACGTTGTCAGTACCTACTTGTTACATGGACATATGAAAAGCCCACAGCATTTCCCTAAATCTTTTAAATTTTTCTCGGCTTCCTTCATGTCTTGGTTGATATGGTTCATGCCATCTTCAACACGATCGAGTTGCTCTGGTCAGGACAAAGGGATGACAGTAGTGGAATGAATTTCATTGACTGATCGACAGAAATATGAGTTATGATGAGCAGTAAGTGAGTCATGTGTGTGTACTCTGGTGTCTATGTGCATGTGTGTGTTTGTCAAGGTGAGAGTTTCTATTGAGTGCATCGATTTGGTAGGATAAAATACGATTATGTGCACTGATGGAATCTCTGGGCCAGAAAATGGTATAAAAGCACAAAAAATCAAATAATGACAGTGAGAACTATTTCTCATTGTACTTGGTAAATTCAGTTTTAAAGTTAAAATCTTCCAGCCCTGATGTTAGAGACATTTTGGGACATATGGTTATTCACTTCACTTGATATTCCATTCACTTTCTAGTGGAGAGATACATTAGAAGATTGATACTACTCTTGTGTCTGTACACTAAATATAAAGCCAGAGCCAGCTACCTGTTTGCTTAGCTTAATGGGAAACAGCTAGCCTGACTCTGTCCAAAGGAAACTAAATCCACAGCTTGTTGTTGTTTGGACAGAGCCAGGCTAGTCCTCATGCTAAGCTAAGCTATCTGTCTCCTGGCTGTAGCTTCATATTTAGTTCCAGACATACAAGAGCTGTTTAATGTGGTGCCATCATGCAACTTTGACAGGTCTTTTTTCCCACTTGAGAACAGTGAACTAAATTTCTACAGGCATAATAATGTGTTCTTTTTAGCTAATACTGAAACAATATCAATGAGAAGCTTTACATCACTGTGTGGTATTACATGTTCTTTGGTCTGACCAAGCCCTAGCAGCCAATAAACGAACAGTTACTGGAATTGTTCAAATAGTATTGAAACATAAATCTGTCTCGTGGCCTATATGGACTGGGGAAGATACGCTTTGACTACTTCAACTCACGTTTTGCTACTTTACTGTCTCTGTGAAGTAAATAAAACTGCCTGTGTTGCTTTGTCTGGCTTTGCAAATGTTCAAGGTAACAGAGAGGATTTCAAGTATGATTTGATTCTGGTTTATGAGCGTCGGGGCCTTTGTCATGCTGATGTGGTGGATGGTGGTTTGGTGACAGCACAAAGAACTTTATCCATCCTGATCGTGATTAAAAGGAAATACAGTGCACGCAGAGTGTGGAAGGGTGAGGCACAGTTAAATATGGAGCGGATTCAAAAAGCAGTTTATTGACTTTTTCCGATTTGTAAAATCCCTGGTTGGCATGCATTTATGTAAATAAATTCAACCAAGAAAGGGCCCATGTTGAGTCAGTGTTTATTTAAGTAAAGTGGGGTAAGCGCATTAGGCACGCTGCACTCATTAAAGAGTGGCTGTTAAGATGGTCTGCTGCTAAAAGTTTTATATTTGATTTGACCAAAAGCAAACCTCTACACCCTTAATAACTATTTCCAGTACCATAGAGCTACAGGCTCTTCTGCCTGCAAAAAGTCAATGATAGGGTCAGAGGTCAGCTCAGGCTTACAGCCGCCTGTGTGTCCAGTCAGCCGTTGCAATTGGTTTTGGAGTGGTGATCCTGTTGGTGCAAAAAAGCGCTGTGGACACTAGGGATGATGGGATAAATGGATGGTCTTGGGGAGGGATAGAGCTTTCATCCCCCTGAGTGAACAACCGTGTTGGTGTAATTATGGCTCTGTCTTACAGGATTGATAAATTGGTTTACATGCCTTCCAGCTAATGGGCAAGCTGATGGCGTCCATCAAGCTAAGTCAATCACAATAACCCTTTTCATAGTTTCACACTGCCACTATTAACTGCTTGATGTTGCACACTTATATGATGTTGTTTAATGTAGGTTGTTGACGTACTCATTAACAAACTGCATGTAACCAGGGATTGTACAAAGCAGTGTATGAGTTGATAGAGAAGTGATTGATTATTTTGTCATTACCAGCTAAATCGATCGTTTTTCTTATCTACCACTTGTAATCTCAAAACTCTGGGCTGTTAGCTGATCTTAGACCTCTTTGGGCATTTAGACAGGTTGGCCAAATTGTAATAAGTGACGTTTGACCACTTATTAGGCATTAAGGCTCATTAGCTGATGTAGCAATTGAGCAGTCTTTCTTCAGTAATTCTAGAGAGGATTATAGCACAAACAGATCCAACAACAGCCCAGAAGTCACCCTGCCGTTGGCTGCCACAAGGACAAACGTATTAACCTGACTAGATTCTGGACAATGAATAATTTATCTTGATGCTGAGCTGTAGGGTTTTGGCACTGGAGTGATTTCCTTCTGCTGTCTCTGTTAGCTAATGGAAATTTTTCAAAAAAATCTGCTGGCAAATTAAAAGCAGTTAGGCAAAACAAAAAGAAAAATGTTAGCCAAAGGAAATGAAGGTAAAGGGAAGCTGAAAGAAAGAAAATTTCCCCAAAGTTAAACTGGCATTCTAGACCAATCAAATCAACCATGCGTTAAATCAAAAGCCAAATTGGAAAATATTATTTTTAAAAAAATAAAAAATCAGGGAAAAAATGAATTAGTTTGAAAATGCATTTAAATTAAAACAAGCAACTGCATATGAAACAATTCATCCATTCACAAGTGTTTTGATACTGTAAATTTAACACCAACATTGCTATCTATAAGAAATAAAGCTGCTGGTGGTGCTGCTAGTATGTGAGTATAGTCATTCATTACTTACTAAATACAGAATTGATATACCAGCTTTGTTGAATGTCAGTAGCTCAGTT
This sequence comes from Larimichthys crocea, assembly GCF_000972845.2. NCBI lineage: Eukaryota > Metazoa > Chordata > Actinopteri > Sciaenidae > Larimichthys > Larimichthys crocea. Next base: position 20,750,698 of record NC_040021.1, read on the forward strand.
AATAATACTTATAATGTTGTGTCATCTCCCCTCTCCCAGACTTACCTCCCTGCTCGTCCAGCATAACCAAAGTCCTGATGCCGGCATCTTTGCTCTATTCCCCAAACGCAGCCAGGTAGAAAGGAGAGATGGGGGAGGCAGGGAGGAAAAATAAAATAAATAGAGGTCAATAATGAGGCTACAATAGCTTAGGGAATCAGTGGCTACTGAAAATGAGCTGCCATCAGCATTTCCCCTTCACTTTGTCCATCACTTTTCACCAGGAGTTTATGTGCAGAGTACGAAAACCACTGCACCATTTTGCATACTTTGAAATTTGATTCTTGTAAAATAATAAAACACAAACACAATTAAGCTAGTGTGTGTGTGTCAAAATTCTTTTGAGCCACACACAATAATCTAAAAGTCTACCGTGTTTTCTGTAAACCTAAACATCATGAAACCCGTTGTGTTCCCGTTCTACTCAAGAACACAAATTAGAATATTTTGCTCCCCCAACATACGCATGTAGCCAGTATTGATTAAACCATTACAGGAAACATGGAAATAGCCCCCAGGAGATTAACAATAATAACGCTGACAGCAAAGGAGAGTTCTCATTAAAATGAGAGTGGTGCCATAGGATTTCCATGTACAAATGACACAATTAATAGTCCAGGATCCCAGCACCCTTTCTGTCTCCAAGTCAGCAGCTCTTAGACCTTTGAACCACACTTGTAACCTGTAAGATGATTTTTCTTTTTCCCCAAATCTAAAATGTAGATTGTCTGTTGTCTTCTTTCAGCCTTCAGATTTCCATTTTAATTCCATCCTGTGACTGTGAACCATGTGAACAGCATGTGTGTAACAGTAAAGCTATTAGTCACTGATAGGCTGGGTTGGCTACAGGTTTTGATTCTGGTAGAAAGAGTGTGTGCGGAGGCGGAGGATAGCGACACTTGCTTTTATGCAACTCTTCTTACTCCCTGCTTCTTAGAAAAACCGCCACGCTAAGATGTGGCACCTGGTTTGGCCTGATAGGCATAAATAAGATTATGGCGTGTCAGTGTACACACACACACACACACACACACACACACACACACACACTTGAATGCACACACATAATCACACACACATCCCCCCTCTGCCTCCTCAGCAGTTTGGGAGGAAAGCCACATTGATGTTTGAGAGGCGAGGGGGGAGCAATGAGGAAACTGGGGTGTATAAATTATTCTGTAATTTAGCAAGCCTCCGTCCAAGAGAAATCCCAAAGAAATCCAAATGTGTCCCTGGGGAAACTTCACTGCAGGTTCCTCATTCAAATCAGGTGGAAAGATTCATGCATTTTGGCAGATGGGTTGCGAATTTGAAGTACGTCAAATCATGGATTAGAGATTAAACTTGGCGTGCTGCAACATAGAGGATTTTTACTTGTGCAAAAGGAACCTGCTACAAAACTGTCTCGAGTTAATTTCTCTCACTATTTCTACACTTTTATCAAATGGTTTTTATATGTTCCTATGGACAAAATAAATAACTTTAATATCTTTTTTTTCTAATAATATAATTATATTGGTACATTAAATTAGTTTACCAGCCTTATAGCAAGGAGCATGCCACTGTGGCTTGGCTTAGCTGCAACCAACTTGTGCTACAAACTGTATAATTACCAAGCCACGATTGCTTATTCCACACAATTTCCATTCAGATAGATCACTCTCTTACAGCGGAACTGACTATAATTGATAATCGATTGCTCAGGAATGCTTCCAAACATTCTCAAGTGAAAGCTGTAGAGAAAGGTCATCTCAAGGTGTGCACTGACTTGAAAAAGCAATAATACTTCTATTTCAAAATAAAATTAAAAAATAAAATAAAATTTGGTTATTGTTGCGTTGGCAATTTTCCAACCCCTCATCTCATCAGTGGATTATACACATTTCTAAAGATTGGACTGGATATCCTCTGCATTTTCTCACCACATGATGTTTTCAGTAGATATATAAGACTAGTATTTAACTCTGTATGGCTGTCAGTCCTTTCACCTTCTCCTTCTCTCATTTTCACCCTCCCCTCCATCTCTCTCACTGTCTGCTAAACAGGAGGAGGGAGAGCAGCACTCCTCCCTGTCTCCTCTCATTCCTCCTGTGTCCACCTCTCCTTCAGTCTCTTCCTGCCTGCAGTACAGTCGTAGGGTGGAGCCGCGTGCCGACATATGTCGACTGATGATCAATATGACCTTGAGATCTGCACCAAGAGCTTGTCAGACACCGCCGCCCCCAGCTGTCCACGCTTTTTCGCTCCCAGTCTCCTTCTCTCTCTTCCTTTTATTCCCTCCGCCTCTGTCTACTTGCTGTCGCCTCAATCTCACTCTCAGGCTCTCTTTCATTTACTCCTTGTCTTTGACTCTCAGTTTATTACAGTATTATTTATTAGAATTAATGTTGCATGAGCAAATAAAAATCTAGTCTGTGCGTGTATGTGTGTGTGTGTGTATCCTCTCTCTGTCGCGTAATGTGCTATTCACGCCATCACTCTGTTGACAGTTTCAGAAATCAATAAGGTTACAGCACCTGACCCAAAACTAGTTTGTCTTCCTGTCCGCCAAAAAGTCATCTGCATATCTTAGTATGAAAATGCTATGGAATGATATAAACCTGATATGAGATAGATCTGGATCATCCAGGTCTTAACAGAAAATAACAATGTCTTTTTGGACCGAGCAGGAGAAAAGTTCAAGGAATAGTTTGTCATTCCGGGAAATATGCGTATCCACTTTGTTGTCGAGAGTTAGATCAAAAGATCGATACCACTCTCATGTCCATTAAATATGAAGCTAGAGCCAGGAGACAGTTAGCGTTCCTGAAGACTGGAAGCAGGAGAAAACAGCTCCAGGAAACTGTGCCCGGCCAAGAGATACGTTGATACACTGTGAGAGCACAACCTTTCCACAGTTTTTTTTTTTTTTTAACTTTTGGAAAGAGCCGGGCTAGCTGCTCCCCTCTAGTTTCTGCTTTAAGTCTAACTATATCTGTAAGTGTTTAGAAGTGTGTTCATTGTCCCGTTAGCCAAGTCAGTCACAGACTTGTCATTGTCCCACTAAAAATCTGAGATACTTTATCTTGCCACTCTTTACTCAGTTTCCTTGTTCAAAGTAATTATTATTATTTTTTACATTTTTGTGTTATATGAAGTTTTCTGCCTGTTTAAAGTTTTTCCTTGCCACTGTCACCAAGTGCTTGCTCATGGTGGGACATGTTGGGTCTCTTTAAATAATATAATATAGAGTAAAGTAACAGTAACCTGCTCTATATGGAAAGTGTCATGAGATAACTTTTCTTATGATTTGGCTTTATATAAATAGAACTGAATTATAGAGATGAGCTGACTTCTGAACCTCGTCTGACAGATTTACTGTAGTGCAACCATCCAAAGAAAACAATGAGCTTCTTACTGTCCTTGCTGTACCAGCACACATTCAGCTCTGCTCCTGTGAGACAGCCTACTGTCTTCAAGTGTTTAGCTGCAGTGTCGTGCTCTGCTGCTGTCTCTGTTGTGAACTGTTGCATGGTGTTCTTTGTTGGAAAATGAGAATAATGGGGACGTTATGTACAGTTGTATAATTTGAAAATGCTAGCTCCCTCAGACTCAGACAATTAAAGCATGAGGTAAGAATTTATTATAATTTGTGGAATATAAAGCATCTCATCCATAAAAGTTGAGAACTCAAAATACCAATGAATGCACCAAGTATGAACATTTGTTTCAAAATTATGCTAATGTTGTGTGCCTGCTCTTTGAGTTGGAGTCACTTCTCCCGTCTCCAATTGTTGAAATGAAAATTTCAATAACAGTAACAGAATTAGGAGACAGTAACAAAATGAAATGGCCTCATAGCTGTAATATTCAAAGTACTAAAACTGTAAGAATTTAACAGGGTGCTAAAGTTCTTTCTTCACAGTGATTTTCATGATTATGCTCAAGACACGATGCAATAAAATCTTTCTGCACTTTGTCTGACATGTAATATATATCAGCCTGCGTATACAAGAACCTTGCCCAATCTGACACATGATATACATCCAGTGTCACCACATTCATTTCCTATTCGCGCTGGGTCATAATTTGTCTCAGATTTAATGAATAAATCAAAAGTTTCATGAGTTTTTCTTACCTCTTCCACCAGCTGCAGCATACGACGAGTGCTCTCAAGTGACTGTGGAGAAATGAAAGACACAGTTAGTTTCCATTTGAGATCAAATGACACATACAAACATCTACAGACATCATTCAGTGGGGAGTAAAGTAGAGTACCGTTTGAGATCAGGCTTCATAAATGGAGGATAAATAAATCTCTGGGGTTTCCACAAAAACAACACAATCATTTATCTGCAGTACTACGGCCATTGAATTCAACATTAGCGAGCATATATCGCAACAAAGTGGAGTCAATTTGAACAATCAGGAGGATCAATATCAGATGTTTATGAGTGTTTGCACTTTGTGTACTGGACATGCTCGACCTTATGATGTAAATCGAACGTACCGTCAGTCAATTGAATGCTTTTGAGATCAAAGTTAAATTACTTTTAAGCATGTTTAAGATCGATTAAGTCACCAGTTATTTACTCAAGAATACAGTAGATCTACCAATAAACATAACTACACTCTTTGATCCTATCCTCTCTATCCCTCTTTCCCAGACAGTTGGATGTCTATTATTAGCCTGTGTGCTGATAGATATGTAGCTGCACGTTCCATTTCCCTCCCTAAGAAGCGTGCGGCTGCAGTGCACAGCTTGCTGGCTAGAGCCACTCGACAGGGACGGCGCTCTGTGATATCTTGTTCTTCTTACACTGACACAGCTTCGCCTTGCTGTGCTTGCCACGAGCTCGGCTGATCCCCCTGGAGCGGCGAGGTTGGAGAACGGGGGGTTGGGTGGGGAACTGAACGGGCCACAGCCTTGACTTGTGCGGCCATTTCTGATGCAGCTGGTCTTCTTTCTCTCTTTCCTCGTTTTCAACTCATCTGTCTCTTTCCTCTTCATTGTTTTATCTTTCCTTTGTCTTATTTCTCTATTACTCTTTTTTCATCTGATGTCGAGCAGCCAGAATGCCCTCACGCTGACAGTATATTATAGGACTTGTGCTCATGTTCTCTGATCTGAAATGGCCAATATAAGAGCCGCTGTCCTCTCTGAGAATCTCATGTAAGTCAGCGCAACAGAGGCTAAAACTGTTATTCTGATGCCGCCATTTTGTGCATGCCCTATGTTCACGTGTGTGTGTGTGTGTGTGTGTGTGTGTGTGTGTGTGTTTAATATTCTGCTCAGCTGTGCCAGTGTGAGTCATATGTGAATCTGGCTGGGTGTAGGCTTATCTGCTCTGGGCCATGGCTGAGACTTTCTCTTTCTGTCTCACTCAGACTGCTGTTAAAACACACACATACATACAGACATTCACACACACAAGTTCAAGCGCATAGATGAATTCCTACACAAAAACAAGGTCACACACTCACAATCATTTTTTATTTGTGTCATGTCCACTCACATTATATACTCAAGTTTCCATGCAGTGTTATGTAAAGTCAAATGCAGGTATTCAGTCCTCTCACACACACGCACACACACACACACACACACACACACATGCAAACAGCCACAGCCCTATCTCTATAATTTCTATTATTATGCATTCAGGGACTGAACTACATTTGTGCCTATTTTTAACAACATTAAACTGCAGAGTTTTGTGTAGTTAAAATAGAATAATTTAGAATCTGCCATTTCAAAGTCTCTCTAATGCACGTGTGTTTTCTTATTTGTATGCATATGAATATGTGTACGTGTGCATGAATGTGTGCGTGATATCATGTCTGTGCGGCAGCAAGCGAGCGTGTTGTTTTCACCTCATCGGCCAGCTGGTCAGCGCGTTGCTGCATGTCTGACAGCTCATTGCGCATGTCTGCGTCATCTGCCATGGCTGCTGGATGTGGGGGGTGGAGAAGGTCTCCAAAAGGGAAAAGAAGATCCTAGTAGGAATTCGGGGAGGGCTGGAAGAGAGACAAAACATGTTTAAATGGATTGGTGGATGCTGCAGCACTGAGGCATGAATAGCTTGATTTGACATTTGATGACCGAAAGGAGACAGCTTCAGAAGTCAAACCTTTAACCTGACATGCACCTATGATCGCAAACTCACAACATCATTACAGTCATGCTCTCCTCTCTGTGCTCCTCAGAACAATGAGAGCACTTCGAACAGTTGGTACCAGTAAATGGAGGATTAGAAGAAAGCACCGGTGGGTAGACAATGTTTGCGGAAGGCTCAGACGGGTCTGTGTTGACTGAAAAGATTATCCAAAACGATTACGGACGTTTCAAGAAATGCATACTTACATTTGCTAATTTTCTTGTGACTTATTCAAGACAAACTCAGACTAATTCGACAACAATTCATTCTATAATTCTTGTTTACATTTTCAGTCTGGATACATCCATCATCACACATTGTGCTTTGTCAAGATGCCCTTGAGCAAGGTGATACACTCCTCCCTACCCACTGGCTTCAGGTCTGGATAACAGCGTCAGCTAAAAGCCGAAGGTACAAAGTGTAAAATGTATTCCAGAGGGCTGAGAAAAAAACCAAGAGGTAGCTTCTGTCTCTGAACTCTCTGTTTACTGTTGCCAGCTGTATAATGGGAGGATTAAGAAGAAAGGATTGTTTGTTGGAGAATGAACAGGAAAGGAGCAGGCAAATGATGTTTGCAGAGGAATCCTAGTCTCAGACAGAGTTGACTAGGATTCTGGAGGATTAGCCACAGAGAGGCGTAAACAGCCTGTTAGCCCTGTAGCTTTGATCCTTTCCTCCCTTCCGTAGGTCACGAGAGGCTGGCATCACAAGCCAAACAGTTGGGCGTCTGCAGATGTAGGATTACTGGGAGCTAACTCTAAAAGTGATCATGAAACAACTTGTCATGTGTCAGATCAGTTAGCGATTATCAGTGGATACGTCTACAAGACATTCTTACAAATTAGCATCTAAATGGTTTAAACCCCTTAAGAAGGAAATTCATTTTCATAGTTATCTGGATAAATGATAATCCTGCTACCATGATTACCTTTACTGCTCAGGGGGGAATAATGATGAATCATTGGCTGTTAGGTTGAAATATTTTTGTGCACATCCACAGGGAAACAAAACGACGTGTGTATATAGCACCGATTCCACTCAGAATCCACACTAAACTGCAGCTCTCCAAAGGACTGAGGTTGTTTTGGCTCATTGTTTCGAAGGGTCACGGCTCAAATTAACACACCTATCTCAAGCAGAAAAGTTTGAGTGTAGTCAACCTCAGAGAGTACATTTTTTAAAGGAGGTGGTGGTAAACAGGTGGACAAAAACACAATATTTGAACCATTGGTAACTTGATATGCAAATTGTATATTAGCTGTTTTTCTGTCATTTTCTTCCTAATGGTCTAATAAGCAGTAGCTTAGAGTTTCCTATAATTTAAAGCAGCTATAATCGATATTTTCATATTAATCACATGACACGTGTGTTTGTAAAAGGTGTCGCTTGTAGTGAAAAAACTCAAATTATCACGCCAGTCTATAGTTCTTCTCAGCTGTACAGAGCGTCTTTCAGCTCACTGCTTTGGTTCACTATCACCACCCTCAGTGTAATATCGACCAACCAATTCAACCAATTTTGAATGAATAAGCTCTAAAAACCTGTATGCTACCTTATCATTTTATTAGGGCATAATATGGAACTGATGTGTTTGCAGCTTGTTTGTGCCGCCCCCTAGTGGTTAAATAAAAAAAAAAAATCAGTCAATGCAGGTTTTATAGGAACGCCACCTGAACTAAAGGTGCAGTTACAAAAGTGGGACAGCAGCACATTCATCGGGGCACCTGGATGGCACAGAGGAAAATGTGTTGGCTCACTGCTGCAGACACCCAGGTTGAATACTCAGTGGTGGAAAATCAGCAGTGGAAACTTGGACTCAGCGTAATGTAAGGTGCAAGGTGTGACAAAGCTTCTTTTTTTTAACTGCAAGAGATATGGATATAAATATAATAGAAAGATAAGTCTGCTCAGACTATTGCTGCGTGTGTTGTTCCAAGTTATTGGTAGTAAGGTAACTGCTTCGCTTGCAAAAATAGAAGAACCAGTCCATTTGCAACCCTTGAAATATTAATGCATAGAATGCTGTAATCTTGAATGAATTTTTCGAGACACACTGATTAAAGGCAGTCAAACAGATAAACTTTAAAGAATCAGAAAAACTAAATGAGATCAAACTGGCACTAACACAGAAAAAGCTACCTCACACATGAAGTTAACGACAGTGAAGTTATCCTCACTTATTACTGCTGAGCAAGATGCCAGGTAAAGACTAATCAAGCCAGGACTGAGAGTCTGCGTATCATCTTGGACAGATGGCTTTGTCCCACTAGGACATGTCTAATCTTAGTGACTGAGTGAGCCGTCTGGTTGATATTCTACCTCGGAGGTCCCGCTACACTGTGTCTGCTCCCACTTGTGTCCGGAGATGTTCACAACAGCATCTGCCGGCCATATAGGCAGGATATGAATCCATTTTTTACTGCCACGGCGATATGACAGAACGTCATGTTCTGAATCATTAAAGCCCCTCTGGGCGGTATAAAGATTCATCTGCATTCTTCTAGTGTACAGTATATGCATATATGAATGAATACATTCATATTGCATTTAGGCCTGTTCACATAACTGAAAGTGAGGAAACTGCAGACTCCTATTTTGCAGATGAAATGTGTTATGTTTATGCATCATGTTTATTCCATGTCTCCTCTGATGTCTCCTTTCCTCTGGTTGTCCTGCATCGCTTCACAACAGTGGCGGCCATGTTGGGTTACATAAACCTCAAACTGGACTGTGCAGCGCTTAATGTCGGAATCAGATCTTCAGAACGACTTGCTGAAGAAAGAGAGGGCATCATCGCCTGCCTGTCCGGGTTGCGTAACCAAATTACCGAATTCAGGCAATCAAGTTTTAACAGGCCACACTGACCTTCTACTTTACTGTACGTCTCTATTACAAGATTCACATTTTGCATCTTAGCTGCCCTCAGCGCCGCCTGCTACTCTGCACTGCAACGAGCTCATCATCAGGCTCTCTCAGGAACAGATACAACACACTGGCAGTGCAGGCATTATGTAATGAACTGCTTTCATAATCAATGCATTCATTAGTGTGCATTACACTTAAAGTGAAGAATTTATGATAATATTCACCAGCGCATGTAGGCACAGTAGACATTCTTTGTTTGACTAACAATGGAAACAATGAAAGGAGTGTGCCGATATAAAAAGCATGTGATTTAATTATTCATTGAACAAATGTGTAGAATGGATCTAAAATAGCTCGTAGGTTACTTTTAATTACATTATTTTAAACTTTGAAGTTTAAAGGACCAAATCCCACAGACTTCCTCTGTGATTGGCCTGTTCTGAAGAAGACTACGGGATAAAGTCAAAACACACTGAGAAACTTTCAGTAGACATGAATGCCTTTAAGAGATACTGTTACGACTGATGACCTTTGAGTTACAGAATCTTTAACGGGCAGGCTGTCCTGTCATCCATGAAATGCTCTCTCTGAAAGGACACTCATTTATCTGGAGCTTCCTGTTTGATTAAATGTTGGCCAACCCACTTGAGAGACATTTTTCATTTTTAACTAATCACCGAAAGGCTGTGAGCAGTTTGGGTAAGAAAGTGGGGAAAAATAAACTCCAGACCAGACGGACCAGATCTGGATTTTTTTATCTGGCTGTTTGTGAAGTGCCTCCAGCACATTGACTATTAAACATGAAACTGTTCTTACAGTGTGCTATGCTTTTGTACAGACAAAAACAGGATCTATAAACCAACAAACTAACCAACATATCTGAACTTTTTAGAATCATAGTGTGCTACAAGTCAGTGGGAACGACTACAATAAATGTTTCACTCAAATTAGTAATTTCTCCACTTGTGAAACTTAATGATTTAATTTTATCAGTAGCAGTAATTACTTCTTCTATCTTGTAATCAGACTATGGTAATCCTGTTATGTGTAATCTTTACACACTAATGTATTGCATATTGCTTTCCATCTGTCAGACTAAAGAAAGCTATGCTTTAGTTAATGACCCCTGAGTAACTCTTTCATTTCCACCAAACATCTGCCACACAGGTGGCTCAACATGCCTTTGTTCCACTTGATAACACACCGGATTCAGGAAGGAAATATGTAGAGAATCAACAACTTACATATCTATCTTGTTCATTTTGACCAAACCCATCTTTGTTTATCTGCCACTGCGTGTTGACACACACCCACTCACCCTTTGCCCTTGTGTTTCTATCACCTTGTCATCATGTGTGACACTGACGCTGACATTTATGGCAGGAAGCGGTAACCACTGTGACCTTTTGACCTCAAGTCAAAAAAAGAAAAAAGCAATAAAGAACGAGAACAGGAACACTCAAAGGACAAAAATCAACCTCTCCATTATTAAAATTACACAAGTAGCCTGTAGCACAGGGCACTAAATACATAAACTCAACTAAACGCAGTGCATGCAGGCATATATGCACACGCTTTATTACATCCATCTTGCCAAGGACTGTGGCCGAGCGTGGTTTGCTGATTAGCAGCATGATTTAATCTATGGCACTAGAAAAGATGCTGTAAAATGTGATATATGACTAGCATGGCAGTGATCACAGGTTTCAAAGCAATTATTGGAGTGAGGCCGAACACCACATTCATCAACAGTATTCGGAATAATTAGACGGACAGTGAAACGCAGCTAAAAACCTGCATTTATGTACTGTGCAAGACTCTCTGCACCAAGAAATAACTGCATGAATGTTTGATAGAACATCCATTTCTCTAGCTCTCTATACATCCATCATCGTGTTTACTACTATAAGAGTGACACCTCAGTGTAATCACCATGGGAACAATAAGCAAAGATATGAAGATGTTCTTATTTCCATTCCCCGCACATTCCCCCGGCATATTTCATACCCTGCCCAATCACATTCTGCCTGGAGAAGATTAGAAGCCAGCACCGAGCACTCCACGTCGACACTTTCTCATTTCTTTTACCTCCTTTCTTTAATATCACTCCTCGCCTCTGTCTTTCATTTTCTCCCAAGACCTGGATCTACAGATTTCCAAATACTGTTCTGTACTATATCATCTGTGCTTAGTACAGGTCACGTTCCGTCAGTGCAAATTTATTAATGCTAAACCCCAACACTAAATCTAAACCATACCAAAAATCAAGGCTTTCTCTGTAAAGTTTGTGTTGTTGTTGCCACATAATTCATTCTTATCTGAGTATTTACAGACAGACTTATCAGTATGTGACAGACGAGCTGACCCTGAAGCTCTGAGGTTGCTTGTGGCAAGAGAGAAAATAGATCGTTGTTTTCCACTGTCGAGTTGGATTCGTGTGTGTCTTTCTCTTCTCTTTGCTCTAAGTGTGCACGCGATGGCTGCCATTTTGTTTGCTTTCCAGTTTCACTTTCAGAGTCTCTCTCTCTGTCCCTGCACCAGACATTTGTCTTTGTCGTTCTAAATGAAAAGATCTTCAGAAATGTTAGGTTGAAATGTCTGATGAATGTTTCACGTTAACACGTTAAACTGATTGTGAGACATCGCGAGACAGTGTGAGTGATACAGTTTGCCACAGATTTGAAAATATCCATCAAGCTGACAGAGATGAAACAGCTTCTCATTGTCTTAAGGTCTGGCAGTGTCTGTAGTGCAGTTACAGATGATAGATTGATGCGAATTTCCCTTGTAAAGATAAATCTGACGTGAAACCTGCGAAGGTTACTACAGCTCTTCACTTGTTATGGCTGTTATCGCTCCTTCTAAATAATATAAAATACTGTTAAAAATTCCATCCCCTCTGGCGCTCAGAAGAACTCTGTACCCTAAAATTCTTCCTCTAGCCCTCTTGTTCGACCGAAACACTTTATAACAATGACGATAAAATGACACTACCCTTCCAGGAACTATGGTGAGTCTGAATAATAAACAGCAGTGATGTAACATTACACAACAAGTGCAAGTGTCACTACAGCTGGAGCTCTCTCTCCACAGAGGAGCTAGCATTAAGTGCTGCAGCGACATCCCAGTGGCCCCACTCGACAAAGAATGCCATGCATTATTGACCTGAGAAGTCCAAGACCCCATCACTTATTCATACGGCCCTACTGTAACCATCCACATCTCAGAAGCACAAGACACGAGCATGAGCAGATGGTGGAGAATCATAACAGTGGAGGCTACCTGCTTCAGAGAAAGGACAATACTCGTGATTGGGTGATTGGGCTACTAATCGATCAACAGGACATTTTTCCAAAAAGTGTTGTGTTATTAATTATCAGATAAGTTGGCATGCTAACAGGCTAAATCAAAACATTATGAAGACTATACCCGCTAATGTTACTATGAGCATGTCAGCATGCTAATGTTTGCATTCAGTTCAAAGTGCTGTGCAGCTCACAGAGCAGCAGAAGACTCTTGGTCTTTTTTAAGTAAAAATTTCCTAACCCAAAATTCACTATTTCCAACTTCTCAGATTTTGCTGGTTTTCTTTGTCTTCTATGATATTAAACTAAACATCTTGCAATTTGAAGTGTTGGTTTGACAAAAAAAAAAATTATGGACTAAACGAATTAACAAATCATTAGTCGCATCGCTGTAAGAAGCAGTTTGTTGCGTAGTCGAATATGCATTTCCAAAATATAGTATCTAGAAATGCTGCTAAACATACAGTATTACCCTGATGATTATTGCTCATACAGGCTGAATAATAATCATCAGTCCTTGCCGAAGGCATGATAACATTGTGTTGTCATACAAAACAAGAACATTTGCCTGAAACTTAAAGTTTCAGGCAAATGTTCATTTATGTTCATTTAATCGTGGCAGATTCCAGTGCTAATAAGAAGGAGTCTGTCAAGCCAGACATGAATAACGCTGAGAGACAGCTTTGGAATATAGAGGCACGTATGGATAAATTCCCTACTGTGTGATGAGTGTTATAACCACTGGGTAGGTGAGGACCCCTGCATACTGTGTTCTGTACTTACAGAGACACAAACATTCAAACATAATCTGTTCACAGTATCCTACAAGGCATGTTACGAAACACATATCTAAATCTAAATCTAAATCACACAAGATGTATCCTATACATGCCTGTGGCTGTTTGTAATGCTCTTAGAGGGTTATGGTAAAGCAGAAGAAGGTAGTCAGTGTGAGGAATGAGTGTACTGTACATTGTGGATTAAGAAACAGATCAGTGCATGTTATCACAGTTTACTGCTTTCTGGAAGTGCAAGGGCTAAATGGCAGGGCTCGTCACTGATGGGAGGTTACTCACTTGGTATTCCAGTCACACTCCTACTCTCATAAACTGTATTCTTCCGGAGTGACCACTCACTCTAAACAGCTTGAGGGATAGCCACATGATGTAAGTAAAAGCAATGTCATCATCCTATTTATTGTGTTTCGATGGTGGCGTTGGCGCTGCTTTCGCTAGTAGAGACCAGATAGACTGAGGGTGGAGACAAGGGCAAGCCTGGTGATTTAAGGCTCCCTGCCCCCTCATCCCTCTTTTTATTGGTCCTGAGCTGCGTGGTTTCTTATCAGCCAGCTACTTGCTCCTTGGAAACAAGTGCCGAGCACAGCAGAAGGGACAATAGACGGTTAGACAAGACAAGAACATCTCGGAGGTGTTTATTTTAAGCTACTGTTGGAAGATTAGAAGGACAGAAAGTACAAACACACAAGGATGAAAAAGGAATAAATAAGGCCAGAATTCAGTATGCACTGCATACCACCAATGCCCTTCAGCCACGTGCTTACAGTCACCTCTGCGTTTTCCGTGGGTGAAAGGGGTCCTGGATGCCTCATTTATCCACCCATGGGAGTACCCAGAGCCACATTTATTGCAGATGATGTTTGGGCTGCTGGAGGGCCATGGAGACATGACATTTGACAAGCAAAACATGACAAGGAGGGGTGCTCATGAACTGATGTTGGCATTAGAGCTGAAAGGAGAAAACGTGGGGTTGGGTTCAGGCTTGGGGGGCGGGTGGGGGTAACGGGGGTGATGAAGATAGGACCAACAATCAACCAAACCATTTCTGTACAGGCCTCTGCAACCTGTTTTGAATTAAAAGCACAAGCTCTCGTGTTTTATGACGCAATAAACGTCAGGGCGGAGCAACTGGAAGGCTCACTGGGTGAAAAATACAGCAGATGGCCTTTTTATATCTGCACGTTCGATGGAATCCCAGACAGGACACGTTCAAGCCAGCCGTCGAGTGCAAAGGCAGGTTTCCTGATGTTTTAGCGACGCTGCAGTAACAGACCATCAAACTGTTATGCCTTAATCAATATTGATGTCTTTCATTAGTCCTTTGGTCACAGCTTGTTGGCGTGGAGCACATTTGTACAGTTGGGGATTATGACACGCGACAAAAGAACTCCAATCAGTGATCCCCAGAGGTTTATTTCACAGTCCAACAGGACACATTCAGCCCTTTAAAATGAGTCCCTGCTTCATTCACAGTCACGGGTCTTAGTAGCCAGGCTACTTCGGTGTCACGTAAGATGAGAAGTCATAAAAATGAAGACATTAAAAAGCAATTAGTAGCTCAGAGAAATACCTTCTGAGAGAACACGGTCATCAGAAAAATGCCAAATTTCTGCTTCTTTATTTGTTTGAGCCACTGAAGAACTATAAAATAAATTTTAAAAATATGAATATTTAATATGCTTAAATAACATCTTAACATGTAGCAGCAGTGGAAATATATTATATATGTTTTAGAAAATAACAGATACAAAATTCAGAGCAGTAGACTGTCTCTGGGTCTGCAGCTCATGATTATTTTCATTATCATTAACTGTCATTAACTGTTTGCTAAATCACAGTTTGAGCCAACATGACGTCTTCTCTGGAATTCGGTCCAAAAATCAAAGATATTTACTATGTACTATAAGAGAAGACAAAATTCACATTTTGATTTCAGTCCTTCTTTCCTTAAAAAGCCAACACAGGGGGGCAATGTTGACCTCCAATGTGGAGGTCAGTCTAAAAAAATCAGTAATACTGATACTCTGTGTTGCTCATATGGCATTTTAAGACTGTGTCTACATTGTGGATGAACATTAATGCCAGTACAAGATGGATGAATTCTAAGTAAAACTAAAAACCTATTAAAATGAACAGTGAAATACGAGAAACTGACATCTGTCTGGTGACTATGAAGCTAGAATCTAATTCTATAGACTGAAAATAGATGCAAAATACATAATGCATCACACCATGCATGCCATCATGCTCTATAATGCATGCAGTCTTAATACTGTAATGCAGTAATAGTGCATGTGCCCTGTATGATATTAAATGTGACAAATCTCTCATCGCATGAAACAATCTGTATACCCTCTACCCTATACGTACCCTGCTGTTTAAGGCTCATATAAAAGCATTGCAGAGGCTAACCTGCACCAACAACCTCGGTCAGCTGCACTGCAGCATCATAAATTACCCAACCCAACAAACCAACCTACAACAACATCACCAAAAAGAAACATCACCTAACACACCACTGATCCTTAAATGAAAACCATCTCCACACTCCAAACAGTGTCATGTTTGCAGAAGACTGATACGGTCTTATTGTCCCTGCACCTGAGCACACAATGCCATGTAATGTAGAGGGCAGAGGGTGTATTCATGTTGACCCGAGCAGATAAATTGGCGACTTTATGCTTCACTGACGCAGGGATAAGACGTCTATACATGCTTTTATTCTGGAAGTGGAAGTGGTGTAGGGATGGTTTACAGTAGGCTACTGCTAAAGCCATGGCTAATGCTGTGGTGAAAGTGATATGTTTGAAGCTACAGATCAATGTGAAACTGAAGCAGCCCACATCACACCCTCCACACAAACACATATGAGTGACTGTACTCTAAATATCAGCTTGCTGTAGTAAAATCGGAGACGCAAAGTTTATTGCTGGGCGCACAATAGTAATAGTAAAGATTTGCCTCCAGTGTAAATTTGTTGTGGATAACTTTAACAGAAAAAATGATCTGTATTTAAGACGTTTATGCCATATACACACAGAGAAAGTATTCACATTATTTTTTCAAATGATTCATCAGTAATCATTCACTTCGGCCGTTCCTCTCATTCATCTTTATTCTCTTCGTGTTTCAATTTTCTGTCTCTCCATCTCGCTCCCTCGCTTTCTAATCACTTTCATTTTCTCTCCCTAAATTCCTTTCATTAATCAAAAGGACAATAACCGATCCCTGTGAGAGCAGGAGAGACGACAGATGGCAGAACGATGACAGCCCTTGTCAGTGCATTGGAGCAGCCTCACAGATCATAAATGTGGCTTTGTTTGGTTTTTATTTCAGTTCCAGGAAGGCTTCAAAAAACAAGTGCATCACCTGGGAGACAGTTGTTGTGTCATTTCTGTGAGAGGGTACGACTAAGTAAGTTAAATAAAACTAAATTTAGAAGAGTCATGCTCCAAGAGCAGTCTTGGCATCTCTGCTGCTCAGATCTGCATCCTGATCTCCATTAATAACCATTTAACTACCCTGCATAATGCGACGAGACACTTCTATATAAGACAACATTTAAAAGACAAACGTGGTTGTATGATGTGGTTTGGAAATCTTTCTCTGTGCACAACTTCGAGGCCTCAGGAGCAGCCATTTTGTTTTTGTGTTTTTTTGTTGTGTCTCCGACAAAGTGAGAGGTTGTCCCGCGAGGGCTGACTGGACACAAAAAAAGCTCAACGGTGCCTTTCACCCTGACTCGCCATTTTCTCTGCTACTCTCTGCCATGGCTTTCACACATCTCACACTCACTTTCTTCAAAGAACTTCAGACTGCGTGCTGTTTGTCTTCTAAATCAATGCTCTTCTTTCTTCTTTCTTGTTTCAAGGATAGTTTGACATTCTGGGAAATACACTTGTTTATTAGCCCGGCTGTGTCCACATGTTATAAATTACATTTTGCTGTGTTATAATGTGTTATGCTATGTGATATTGTGGGTCATACAGTATAACTGCATTTAAGAACCTTTAAGAAATGCAATGTTTTGTCCATTTTAGTTCATTGTCAGTAGATTTATATCATCATGTGTGTTTCTATGATCTGTTTCACTTGCTTTCAATGTTTTGATCTCTGTAAAATGTTATATTACATAGCTGGAGTAAATATGTGAGGCTGATAACCAACCTTTACTTCTAGGCTAAAGCCATGTGGGAGGTAAAGAGACCACCACCTGCTCACCACCTGACTAAAGTCAAAAACAAAAGAAACCTTTTTAAAATCTTCTTTTCCAATAACATATGAAAAAAGATTGATGTCTCGGTAAGCAGTCCTTACTGCAGTGTCTTCTCTGGCTCTGGACTATGAACCAAGAATGGACATCACTATTCAAAAACAAAGAGAGAAAGAAAATGTACTTGACCACCACAGGGTATTATCTGGGACAGATAATGCGACAGCAGCAGAACAAGCTCTGTTGACTCCATGAGGATGATTTTGTTTGTCATGCAGCTAAAACCTGAGCTGCACTGTGACAGCAAGAAACCACTGCAGTAGGCGTTTAGTTCACACTCCCAATCTAGACTAAAAGAGGGAGTGAGGCAGTGGTCTACTTCTTTGCTCAAGGGCATTTTTGAAGTCCCCTTGAGCAAATTACTGATGCGTCTCTCTCTCTATTTCGAGCAGGTACTGTCCTTTTCTACCTCCTGTTCTTGGTTGGGTTCAGACCCAAATGTAAAGTGCTTTTTGTGATTCGGCGCCGAGCTTTTCTGGGTTGTCAGCCATCACGTCGAGTGAAACACGGCGTTCACTCCAAAAAACACCTTTTCTTACAAACAATGAAACAAATGAATGAATGAAACAATGCTGAAGGTGTTTTATGTGTTGAGGCAAACACAGATTGTATGTAATCATCAAACAAAATGCATTTTCCTTCTAGTTTGTGAGGCAGAGACAGCCAAAGATCCCTCAGACTGACTAAGAACATCAAATGAGAGGGTTTACAGCATGTGGCTGCATGAGGTTAATGTGTATAGTTGCTTATGTGTGGGTATACTTATAGTGTGTGGTGGGTTTGGGCCTGTTAAGCACCTCTCAAACCACAAAAAACCCTTAAAAAAAGATGCTGGTCTGCATTCCTCAGGCTTTTTACATGATTGTGGCTGAACTTCAAAAAGGAGCAGTTGGATACAGGGAAAAAAAAGAGACCTATACCTGCACCAAAGCACGCAATGCGCAGCCAGCCAGCCAGCCAGCTCAGTACTCACCAACATCGATCACGGAGGCTTTAGCTCCATTTCAGAGCAGTGTGATCCAGGCGGGCGTGAATGCACACATGTGAAATGAACAACGGGCCAGGGTGTTTCTGAGAAACAATCAGCGGATGGTGATGGTGTTGTGAGTCACCATTTATCCAGAGAGCAGCCCCATCGCAGTGTGTGCAGTATAGGCCTGGCAACCCCCTCCCACCTACCACCACCACCACCCCCCTCCCTGTTTCTGTCTCTCTCCCTCTCTGCAGTCCAAATAGTGCAAGCCGCATAACACGATATGGTATAGCGGTCATGGCAACTGGAGCGTCCTTGGGGGCTTTACTGTGCTCCCTATGCACTGTAGGCTGTAATCTGTCTATGTCATGAACACACAGCTGTCAGTGATGCTGCTCCTCTTTTACACATGAACTCATTTTTCTTTACTTATGACTTCATAATAAAATCTGATCTGCTGAGGTCATGAATAATCACCTGAAGGATCTTGATATGAGGACATGTGTTGGTGTCACAGCGCTCACTGCAAACATTGGTGGCCAACATTCAATCAACCCTCAAGTGGCAGCATCAGCCAGACAGCCTACATAATGCACCATGTGGTGATGGGGTAATAATTCCAGGTGCGCCAGAGATCAATACGACTTCAATATCTAATCTGCCGCATCGTCAAACCTCAGGATAACCAACAATCATGTCTCTGTTTCTGCATCACGAGGCTCCTCTCACAGCAGCCAACGGTATTGTGTGCGTGACAGGCAGCACAGGGGCGTCATTCCAGCACACAGAATCCAGACATCGGCAATTGTGTCTCACCAAAAGCCTCCGCAACTTCAGGAATGGAGCAAACAGAGAGGTGTGAAGATGGAAAATCATTACACATAAACATAATGACCCGCACAGACGCACGCAGGGTGGGG
Source organism: Larimichthys crocea (assembly GCF_000972845.2). Classification (NCBI taxonomy): domain Eukaryota; kingdom Metazoa; phylum Chordata; class Actinopteri; family Sciaenidae; genus Larimichthys; species Larimichthys crocea. Next base: position 20,770,007 of record NC_040021.1, read on the forward strand.
TGGGGGTGGGGGGTCGCCTGCTCGTGCATGCTTTTGAAATCAAGGCTAATAAGGTCACATTTGGAGGTGCCAGTGCCATAGCTGTATATGTCATATGTATGTAGCGTTATATACTGCACCATGACGCGCAAACTGGAACACATTTGCGCATGTGGGGCGCTCAGGTATCAGCTTAGCACCCCAGCCAGTGTGCGCCATGCGTGATGGACAGACACCGACAGTGATGTGCGTCGCCTCGGAGACGGCTGAATGGATGGATTGGATACTAAAGAAGAGGAGGAAGAGGAGGAGGACGAAGGAGGAGGGGGGTGGAGGAGGAGGAGGAGGGGGTGTTCATAGTGCGGGTTTCACCGCGGTCCTCCCCGGCGCTCCTCTCCCCTATTTCTTGCCCGAACAAACCCCCCCTCCCCTCCCCTTCCTCCCTCCACGCCCACCGCACACCGCCACGATATTTTCCAGCTGCCTTCATGCCTCGTCACGCAAAGGGGGCTCAGATTTGTGAGGCAAAAAAACAAAACAAACAAAAAAAAAAACAAATAAATAAAAGGAAAGCGACGCATTCATGGAGCTGGATCACACCCCCCCCACCCCTCAACCCAACCCCCTCCCTCCTGTTTATATCGGCTGCCCTCCTCCCACCGACTTCACCATGGCGCAGTTTACTACACATGACACTCTCTCCATCCACAGCGCATCCACCACGGTGACACTTGCGTTCGAATCATGCGTGTTTGTTTGTTTTCTGTCACGACATGAGTGCGGCAGACTTGATTCACGATTCACCATGTTTGCTGCGACATCAGCAGAGTCTACCTGCTGCCCCCATCAGCTCCGAGGCTCGCACTCACACTGATTTGGAAGAAGACGAGCCCTGTCTAAAAAAAAAACAAACAAAAAAAAAAACAAATGTTCAGAAAACAGCCCCGCAGCTCGTCTAAAATGCGGTGTTTGGACCCGCAGAGACTCGTTTCACCTCTTCCGCTGTCCAAGGTGCTGAAACCTTGAGGAAAAAAAAAAAAAAAAAACCCGCCCACATTGAATGTGCGCATTCTAGCGCACCGCAGCCACCCTCTCTGCAAACCACTGCGCGTTTTGAGATTTATCACCCGGCAGGTCACGCATTGCCTTCCCTCTCTTTCAGCTCTCTCCTCCCGCTATCAAAGCTGCAGATCATCCGCAAACACACCCGAGACAAGATGACACCTTCAAAAGCACACAATGCGCTGTTTGCATCAGCACCATTCAGGCTGGATAAAGACTAAATATATAATATATACATCTCCTTGCTTCAATAAAAGAATCCCGCTGGAGAAACAATAAATAGTGAGAAAAGGTGGAAGCAGAAAACCTCCTCGGTCTTACCTGTGCCTGTTGTCTGTGCCCCGCAGTCAGTATGGGAGGAAATGTCTGCGTATATCAACAGCTAACCGATACCAGCCTCTCTCTGTATATGAGTGTGATGCTGCAAAGGCACTGCGCTGAGTCCTGCTCACTGCTTCTTCAATGGTGGTGGTGGTGGTGGTGGTGGTGGTGGTGGTGGTGGTGGTGGGGAGGGGTGGGGAGGGGGGAGCAGCGCAGCTCTAGTCAAAGATGGCGGACACTTTTGACGTCAGCAGCAGCTTTTAATAGATATCTGTCAGAGAAAGAAGAGAGAGAGTGTGTGTGTGTGTGAGAGAGAGAGAGACTTCAAAAAGTGTGTGTTGTAATGGGCAGCTGCACGTAAAGCTGCTGAATATTCCATTTGTGTTCTTGTGACATGTTACTGCTGTATGTTTCATATCCCAGCAGAGATATTGCAGATATAGATTCAATGACCCATGCATTATTCATGATGATCGCTTCTTATATATCAATGCAGATCCACTAGTTTATGCAGGATTATCCTTAAGTTTTAGGTCATTCTCACCACATAACCCTTCACATTCTCACTGGCTATGTGTGTGTGAACATTTGCATCTTCATTGTGGCACCGGAATAAAATGTGGCCAACATCCAGTAAAACTAGCCTTGCACTGTCACTGTGCACCAAAGCCAATCTCCTGTTCTGTATCACTGGGATTTCACAGGGAACTTCAAAGCAATCTGACTTGACAGAAATGTTTACAACCAGCTTGACTAATGAGACTTCACTGGTTGGTGTGACAGCCTCTGTGGTAAAGCCCCTGTGTGGCAATTGATCTGTGGTTATTGGATTAATTGTACTTGTAGTCTTATTTTGGGAGTCTGCACCACTAAAACACTGGCATGGCGCTGGCACTTGTGGCACCTGTTTTAAAATCTGATTCTTGTCTTGCAGAAAGGGTCTATGTCTAAATCTAGTTTTCAGATCTTCATTATTTTAGTTAATACTCCTTACATAGGTCATATTCCTTCAATAAATCCATCCATCCATTTTCTTGTCTTATCCTTATCAGGGTCATGGGGGCTGGAGTCAGTCCCAGCTGGCAGTACACCCTGAACAGGTTGCCAGTTCATCACAGGGTTGACACATAGAGACAAACAACCATTCACACTCACATTCACACCTACAGGCAATTTAGACTCACCAAATAAGCTGCATGTCTTTGGATTGTGCAAGGAAGTACCTGAGAGAAGCCACGCAGACACGGCGAGAACATACAAAGTCCACACAGAAAGGCTCCAGCCGAGGTTCAAACCAGGAACCAGGAACCACTCATTCATTATTTCAGAATAGAAAAGCTACACACTGCACAGAGAGTGAGAGGAACTTGGGGTAAGCAGGGGTCCAGTGGCTCATTTCTGCCCCGAGGTCCCCCTCAGAGATGAATCTGTCCATGGAGCCAGATAATGATTTCTTGCATTCTCAAGTCAGCACATAACTTGAAATGTAGACAGCGTGCATTCTGGAGGCAATTGTACTCCAGTTCTAATGACCTTGTGGACATTTTAGGCTTGTGGGTGTCCAGCTGTGTGTGTGGTACTTTGCTGTATCATCATACCTTCTGTAACAACACAGAGAAGGACGTTCTTGTGATTTCTTCTCATTTCTACAGTAAAATAAAATATATTCCAAGTATAGGCCTGTTGCAAAGTGGAGATTCTTTCATGAATCAACACTACTGAGGTTCTTAAACAATAAGGCTGATGATATTGACATCTCATTATTAACAAATGCCACAAAAAGACTAAAATGGCTGTTATGGTCCTTTATTACAATTAATATGGGCACTGTCAGTCCCACAGCCACCAACCTGCTGATGTAAGTACTAAGAGTAAATGTGTATTCACCCACCACTGAAAAAAGTCATCAAGTAATCCACTGTTTACTATTGTTTGATTCATGATTGCTGACAACTACAGTGCCCAGCTGTTTTAGACAATTACTGAGCCTTTTTTAAAATATATATATTTGCATATATTTGTAGCCTCTTTTTTACAGTCGCTTTCGGTAGAAATCAAAGTATTTGGGACACAGAGAGCCAAAGTGAGAAAGAAGTAAGAGGCAGTCGGACTCGCAAGATAACAAAATCATGAGATCACACGAGAATCCACCTTGCCAGGGTTTATGCATTTGTGTCCGAGCACAGGGATTTGGATCAGTCAGAATGCTATGAGGAACTTGGCAACTACAACATGAGCTGGGTTCTGATTAAGGTTAAAAGGAAAATTTTCTTTGGCACTGCTGACAAGTGCTTGCTCATGGTAGGAATTGTTGGGTCTCTGTAAATAACATTATCAAGAGTACAGTCTAGACCTGATCTACATGGTATGTGTCTATATAAATAAAAATGAAATGAACTGAATGCTGAACTGAAGGCTTTTTCTTAATGAAAAATATGTTTTTGCTCTTTTTCCAACTGGCTTCAGAAATGTGTCCATGATAGGTGGTGACAGACCGTAATCACCAGGCCTTCTCCAAAAGTTTCCAGCAGTTTACACAGACTGTGTAACAAACCACTGGTCACAGTCAGGTTAAGACACATTTGGTCTTTATGTGTGAGTTTTGGACAATAACAAAACTATAGAATATGAGCAGAGTCATCCTTTAAGGCTTTGCTTGTTCTTTAAACTGTCTAAATAGGTCTTACAGATCCACATATCATTTCCTGCACATCAGCAAAACTTTTTATTTGTCACAATTTCTCTCTTTTTCGGAAGAAAAACAGCCTGACCTTGCACAGCAGTGTGTCTGTTTGTCACCATGCATGAACACAGCCTTACCACAAGTGAGGGCCATAATTTGTTTGGGTAATGTGTATGTGTGTTTTTGTCTTTCTCACAGTCTCAAAGAATCACTTCTTTAAATGAAAGATGTTTAAGCCTAACCACATGGGTTATGGCTGGAGGTTTGTATTTCTGATCAATTACTGAGACGAACTCGCAGAATGAGACCGATTGATGTTTTCTCAGCACGTCCAGACTGAATCGTCTGTGGACTCAGCAGTGTGGGAATGTCCCCCCACTCTTCTCCTCCAGCCGCTGCCTCGGCTTGGCACTGTAACAAATGCGTCTTCAATTGCTCTGAAGCGAACCTGTCTCCTAAATTAATGATAATGATAACTCTGCATGAAAAATCCATTTGGAGAGGAGAGCCAGAGGAGAAGAGAAGAGAGAGGGAGTGTGTGAGTGTGTGTACCGACTCCATGTATGTCTGCGAGGGGTGGGGGTATGTGTGTATTGTGGTCTAGGTGTGCTCAGATGTGTGTGTGTGGAGAAGGTGAGGAAAATGAATCTACAGGTTCATCATTCATTCACTCTCCTCTAAAACAATATTACAGAAGTATAACGAACCAAATTAGGAATGATGAAAGTGAAGGACTGTGGTTCTGTTTGAAGACAGCACAGACCGTGTAAGATCAGGTTAGAGTGGAAGGGGTTTTCAAAGTGAGGTTCACAGACCTCTTAAGGGTCACTGAGGCAGATCAACACACAACATTTCACTATCATTTGATTAAGTAAATAATAATATCCAAAAGAATGAATATCATAAAGTCACTCTTTGTTGCTCTAAGTTGAATGTCAATCTGTATGTATTTCTGATGTGCCTGATGAAGGAAGAAATTAGCATGGGAACCATGGTGACAAATCTGCCGAGCTCATGATGTTTCCATGTCCAGGGTGTATCCTGCCCAATGTCAGCTGGAATAGACTCCAGCCCTCCCGCGACCACAGTGAGGATAAGCGGTTACAAATAATGAATGAATGAATGAATGTAATGTAATGTAATGTAATGTAATGTAATGTATGTATGTATGTATGTATGTATGTATGTATGTATATAAAATTGAACTGAATTGAATTTTTAAGGTCTTTGACCAGAAAACCAGAAATGTTAACCTCATGAAGGTGTTGGAGGTCAGGTCAGGGGATCACTGAAGTCAGAATTATTGATTGGGGGGGGGGGTTGGTTGTGAATTTTTGTACAAAATTTCATTTTATTTTGCTGTTCAGCGTTTTCAGGTTTTCTTCAGGATGCATTGGGCTATTTTTATTCCACTTTATACAAGTAGTAATTCATTCCTATAAAGTTCTATTATTGGGGTGAAAATGCCTTTAAGACAGCTCTGATCATTAAGGGACATTCAAACTCTTCCCTGGAACCCAGACTAATTCAATTATTTTTACAGTTAACAGCTCTTCAAGTCAAGATGACTTATCACAGCTATAGGAAAACTCTGGAGTGCATTAAATGAAGAATTAATTGGCAAAAATGTAAATGAACTAATAAACAAAGAAATGAATTGTGCAATAAAGTCCAGTTATGCAGCTGCGGGTTTTATAGACTGTTTTCATGTTGTAGCTTCTTATTATCATAACAGTGATCATAAACAAATATCTCATCAGCAGTTTAAATACTGATAAATAATGTCATCTTCATGTGTAAATATTACATCCACTAGTTGTTTTTTATTCAGTCATGTGCTTGTTCTGCTTGTTTTGTTTGTTTGTTTTTATAGTGAATATGTCTTCCAGTGACTCAGCATTTTCCATTCATTAAAAAAATATTCTACCCTTTCTTTCTCACAGTGTACCAGATATGTGAGAGAATATTACTCAGACGCGATTCGGGTTAATCCCATTTTAAATGCTTTTCTATTAACACTGTGAGAATTCTACATGAATATTATCTTTTGTCTAACAGGGTTATCGGCCGTCTGAACCAGGCATTGTCAGCTTATTGCCAAAACCATCCCCCATAGCACTGCTGCTGCTTATCTGTCACATTTTATCTTCCACAGCGGCTCCAGATTGAACAGATTGAAGTCTTCACACTGCAGGTTCATAGTTCTCTGGCTTATGGATCTTAGCGAGGGTGAGTTTGGTCTCTGTCAATACGCATTTGGTCATAATATGATGAGAAGATGTTATGATTACATGATATGATGATTAAGATGGTTAGATGATTTTTATTCAGAAGAGTACAAATAAACTGCAGTCTGTCATTGAGAGAATTAACTCAGATCCTTTCTTCTCTTTTCTTTTCATCTATTAAAGCTTGCTGTATTCTCGGTTATTGCAGAGATTAAAGAGAATCACTAACTTTTCAGAAGAGGCCTTTGAAGTCAGTGGTATGTTCAGGGAGGGGTGTGTGTGCATGTGATGCATGTATGTGTGTGTGTGTGTGTGTGAAGTGTCTGGGGAACTCAGGGAGATGGAGAGTTTGGCTTTAGCTGTGCTTCAGCTCACGGTCAAAGAGCAAAACACAGCAAGTGGAGGAGAAGATTAGCCGCAGCATTATCAAGCCTGTAGCAAGCTCACGCACTCTGATCTCCCTCTCTGACTGATTTCATTCTTAATTAAACTTCGCAGCGAAGGTGGGAGGCTGGCGGAGGATGGGGGTGAACTGTGAAAGAGTGACGAGGCGAAAAGAAACAAAGAACAATAGGCACAGGCTAAAAACAGAAAAATGGGTGCGAAAGATCTGGAAAGGACAAAATCAGCCGAGACAGAAGTATGACATCAAAGATGAGGGGAGGCAGAGATAGAGCACACTCCATGTGCGGAGAATGTGTGTGAGTATAAATATATATATGTGCGTGTATATATGAAAAGAAAGAGGGCAGGATGAGAGATGAAGCCAGTCAGCCAGGCTGTGTGGTTCGGCATGGGGGAGGGTGCTGCAGCAGTAGCAGCCTTGCTGTGACTCAGCACTAAAATCTGCCTCTCTCTCTCTCTCTCTCTCTCTCTCTCTCTCTCAAATATCAGTCTTAGTCACCGTACCAAACACACTATTAGAGCTCTGTCTCATCAGGCTTTGGAGAGCTTGTCACGAAGTGTTTCATCTGATTAAACTAACATGTATTTCTGTTTTTGTTAGTCTCCAGTGATGAAGGAGCTTGTACTTTACTTGCTACTATTTTATTTTATCTTTATAATTCAACTCAACTACATTTAGTAGGAAATATTGTAGTTTTAACTCCACCATATTACTGTCAGGCAGTTCCATTTACTGTATGACAATGGATCATATGTATAGGATTATTAAGTACAATATTTCCTTCTGAAATGTAGTAGAGAAGAAGTAGTAATACAACTGTAATACAAAAAAGTAAAAGTACCAGACGAGTATTTAAATATGTGAGTAAATGTACTTTTCACTAGTGATAATGAAAATAATAATTGTTCTGTATTTAATAGCTTAGAATGAGTTACCATGTTTCTACAGTAGCCCAGAATGGACAAACTAAACTATGGTTCTAGATGGGGCCTTGCACTTTTTTTTTTTTTGCATTGATATAATTTGGGACCACCATAGCAAGGCGAGGGGGTTGCAATCAGCAACTACACAGCCAGTTGCCAGTAAATTTTACATAGTGGTCGTCTAAACAGTGAGTGTAATTTCTGATTATATTTACGCGCAGGCCCATTGTGTTGTTTTGTTTCTGCAGAGGCTGCGAACTATGAGCAAATCAACAAAGACGTGTGTGAAGAATAGCTTTCAGTCTCATCCAGCCAACTGGGGAGAGTGATACTCAATCTGATAATTGAGGTATTGATAGATCGGGAGTGAGTGGCGACATTGATAAGTGTGGGACTGAAGGTCTTGTATCCGATGGTGAGGATGGTTGTCAGAGGGAGAATCGATCCACATCGATCCGCAGCTCTACACCTCATTGGCCTCTTTTTTCTTGTCTTTTCTATCCTTGGCTTTTCTAACTACTGTTTGCCCTTTTCCTTACTTACTTTTCTCACTATGTTTACATCTTCTTTTGGTTCAATTACACCTCTCCTCTTCTTTTTGTCTCTTTTGTCTCACTAGTGTATTATATATAACAGACTTTGGGTGGTATGGAGTATTTATGAATCAACCAAAACAGGCCGCAGGCTGAAGTTAGAAGCCTTGTGTGTAAACAACAGAGCAGAGATGAACAAATGAGGACAGAAAAACAGAGCGCTACATGATGCATCATAAAGTTATGTAAGCCATCAACTATCCACCATTTAATATAACAAAACATAGCAAAACCGTGGGTAGTGTCACATCAAGTAACACAAGATAAGGTAATGCAACGTAACGTATCACAAGGTAATGGAGCACTATAATAGAGAGCAGAGGAGGAGAAGGAAGGAAACAAACAGAACAGAAGTTGCGAGGGTGCACTGGCCCAGAATCTAACGTCCCTCCTGGCTAACTCACAGGAAGTGGCACATTACTGCCAACTGAACTCAAAATGTGCGTACTCTCAATCTCCCATATGTGCATATGTGCGCATATAAAATTGCATATAAATGTGTGTGTGCAAATGTTTGAACAGCTGAGATTGTCCTGCTGCATAACCGGGGTTGAAATGCCTAGTGAGCAGAGAAATGCAATGAGCCCTGCACCCAGAGAGGAAAAAAGACATCTCTGTGATTTTTTATGACAACTAGAGACTATTGTGCATTGTAAAAATAAATGCATTCTTATTTTCAGACTGACCTTTCTGCTTGAATGCACATCAGTACTAACCGAAGGAAGACAGGAGACCCAAACAATGTCAACAAGGCCGTATCAAAAAGCATGAAGTAGATCGGTTTATTTGATTTATAGCTATTTCAAGAAATCAAGTGCTGACAGATTATCTAAACAAATGCATTAAAGCGACTACGTGTAGAATCTGGAGATTTGAAGAATTGTCACAAAGATTTTTCCAAAAGAACCTGGACCCAAATCTGTACAGTATACCCCCCTGCTCTTCCTCCTTTCTACTCCCCCTTTTCAGTTCCCCCCTCTCACCCTCTTTCCTTTCTTTGACTCACTCCTCACCATGCAATAACCCCCTCTTCCCTCTACCTGCTATCCTCCTCTCTGCCTTTTCCCTCCCTCTTCATCATGTGTTTCACCCCCAGGGTACGGATCAACTCTCCTTCCCCCTATCTTCACTTCCTTTTAATCTCACTCTCCTGCCTCGTCCTTGTATGGGTGTCTGTACTTTCCTCTAAGATACCTCTCACATACATAGTGCTGTGAATGCATGAGTATGTGTTTATGTGTGTATGTATATTAGGCTACTCACACGGCGATCTGCATGCAAATGTTTCACCTCAGCAGATCGAAAGCTAGATTAGCTCCCAGTGTCTTGCACCTGCCTGTTGCTATGGAAACTGGGTATCCTCTGTGCGTCACCTGTGCCCATGTTTGGTCTGGTTTCCTGCTCCTTTATAACAGCTTCCCTCTCTCCTATTCTAATATTCTAATTTATTGTCTCTCTCTCTGTCTCTCTCTCTCTCTCCAAACCATGCTCTCTGAAACAGAAACATACACACACAGATCAAGTACTGGACACAAACCGTCGCCCTATAAGTCTTCTGTTAACCGAATGAATTAAGAGTATTTGCATAAGCTGCACACTAAGCACAACTCATGCAGCGCACACAAACACAACAATGAAATATCCTGGAAACACGTGGATCATTGGGAAAATAACAACATATCGTTACTCTGCAATGCTCGTGATCAGAATTAGCTAAGCTTTGATACATTTTTTTAAAGTGTGGTTCAAACAGATGTGTCATGAATGAAGCAGCAACAGGAAACAGCGTGGCTCGTACCAAAAGCATAGCCGTGTGTAGCAGTTGTACACAGGGTTGTATAACAGACTGTTTCTTGGCCGGGCGCAGTGACGACCTGGACCTCAGCTGGTCGCCTGGCAACCTCACAGAGCAGACTTTAGGAAGTTGCTGGTTCCGGCCAAGAAACAGTCCAGCACATAACCTCCCCTAATGTCAATTAACATTTCATTCATGTAATGTGTAGAAAGTTTTGAAATCAAGAAAAAAAACCCCGACACCTTAGCTGAGTGAATCTTGGCTAATGTTGCTAATGTAACATTGAAAACTTCAGGTTTCAGTACAGGCCTATCGCTGCCTTCACATTAAAATGCATGAAAGGACAGGCAAGAAGTGGTGCAATATCAATCATAGATCACAGATCTATCTTACAAGTGTTTTCTGCTCTCTGTCTGTGCTCTCCAAAACGGTTAGAACTGTTGAAAAAGAAAGCTGTTTCATGAGAACATTATGGTTGAGGATTCAGGGAAAGACTGTGGTTGGACGAAAGGTTGGGTATTGTGGTTTGGGTTAACTTCGTTAAGGTCAGGCGAGCTTTGCTGTCATGATTACAAGAAACACTCGGTTAAGGTTACGGGACGATCGTGGTCATGCTTTTAACAAACACTCGTGGTTGGAAACAGGAAACAAACAGCGGTCTCGTGTTGAAGTGATGTTTTGTTGACTCAACTATCCACCCCAACGTCCTCCTACAGCCTACAACCTACAGCAACCAGAGGGCAAATGTTGTTAATTACCTCACAGCACTTTAAATGACCTCACAGACAAAACTCAAGAAGTTTTGTGCAATTGTGTTAAGTTACTATTTGGCAGACGCTGATGCAGCTAATAAGTAAAAGTGTAAGTATTGGCTACCTGTGCAAAGCCACAGCGAGACTCTGGGACAACTTTACCAGAGGTTGCCAGATTAGTTTTGGACAGATGGGCGCCAGGTATCAGTAAGCGAGTCCTGCCTGGAGGGGAATGTGGATAAGGACAGAAAGAGACAGACAGTCAAGCAAAGACAGATAGATGAGACTCCAGTCAGAGTGACAGCAGGAGAGAGAGAGAGAGAGAGAGAGAGAAAGATACAGAGATGGGGTCTATCAATGTGAAGCAGGAGGGGGAGGACAAAAAGCCTCCACTGCAGTGAAACAACCCCCGACCAGGCTGACCCTCCTCCCCTTTCCTTTCCCCTCCTCTCCTCATCGATTCAGTGGTGCAGCAGCGGTACCAGCATAACAAATATCCTCAGTTTGAGGCTCTGCAGTGGCTGCCCAGCTTTGGGAAAATACCCTCCTGTTTTTTCCCACCCCTTTCACTACTGCGTCCACTCCTCACGACCCCACCCCAAAAGGCAACCCTCAGCCCCCTCCTCCTTTTCACCAATCCTGCATTTCGAAAATCTGTATCACCTCCCTGACATCCTTTTTTCCGCTGCTTGATATTTTCCGACACAGCCATGGCAGGCCAATTCTTTTCAGAATACACCCCTTCACCAAATCTCCTTTGTATCCGTCCACTGGGGTATCCCTCTATCACACACACACACACACACACACACTCACACACGATGCTTCTGAATTCAGCTAGGTCTCACCTTACCTTCTATTGTGTCTAACAACCACTCCTCTCTCTTGACCTACCATAACCCCCATGCAGATCCTCTTTTTCAGTCACCTCACTCTCCCCCTTCTCCTCTGTTGCCTACTACAGCACAGGCTGTCACAGGACAAACATTCACACACTGCGCACCCTGCAGCACAGTTCTCTCTTTACAGGCGTACATGATAACACCAGGCGCACGTGAGTATCTAGGGAAGTTTGGTTGTTTGGCTAATTGCTTTTTCTTGGCATCTTTCGCTTTTCCTACGGTGGCAAACGGATGCAGCATCATTACGATGCAGTGAGAGAATACAGTGAGCACCATGTACAGGGAAATAATGCTAATGAGAAACTTAATCACAAGTGACAAAAACTCTTCAGAGTCCTCATTAGACTCCATGATACTTTACAAGATAAATGCATCACAGAGCACAGAGAGTAGAATTGAGAGTAAATTTTGTTTTTCTCTAAAATAATAAATCTATAAACTTAAAAATGAGCCTCCTAACAAATTTAAATGGATGCTGAGATTTGAATATGATAATTGAATTGATTACTTTGCTACCAGTCATGTGCTGATGCATGAGTGGAAGCAGCATTTCTAAAAACAAAAATCCCTCCTCTTTTACATAACATGCATCTCTATTATTGATATGCATACCAGAAAGCCATGCTGACAATTCCTTATATAACATTCATATTTTATGACTGTGTTCCCTGGTTGAAGTTTGATTAAAATGTCCTTCCTGCTCGGGAATCCAACTACTGCTGAGCAATTGGCCACTGAGGAGGCCTTAATCAACAGGGAGTGTGTGTGTGTGTGAGAGAGAGAAACAGAGAGAGAGAGAGTGACTGAGCCCATCTCTCCTTTCCCTTTTTTTCCAAAGGACTGAAGGAGGCAGTTTGGGGAGGGTGCAGATGATACTGCAGTATAAAACAGAGCCAAATGCGAAGACATAGCAACAGCTGTTAAACTTTTCGACCATGGCGGACACGATGCAGCCTGTAGGAGCATCTCAGTACAATATCAGTCAGTCATTTATTATAAAAATTTAAAGGATAACAGGACAGTTTTCAATGTTTGCTAATATTGTAAATGCCATGTAAACAGATCTGGTGTAGTAGATTCTAGTATTGTTTAAGACTTCATTGACCCCAATAGGAAACTGTTAATAACAAGTGAGAGTTAATAAAATTGATTTATTGGTTTGATCGATTGGGAGGCAATGCAACAAGCTGTACACACAGCCAGACTGACATATTATGACCTTGGTATGGTCCTTGCATTATAACATTAGTAGTTTAAAAATCAGTTTTATGATTCAGATGTGGTTAGCACTGTCGCCTCACAGCAAGAAGGTTCCTAGTTCAAACCCCCCCAGTCAGCTGGACCCTTTCTGTGTGGAGTTCTCTACTTCCTCCCACTTTCCAGAAACGTGCAGGTTAATTGGTGACTCTGAATTACCCGTAGGTGTGAATGTGAGCGTGAATGGCTGTTTGTGTCAGCCCTGTGATGAACTGACGACCCCGCCTCTTGCCCAGTGCCAACTGGGATCTGCTCCAGCCCCCTGTGACGCTGATGAGGATAAGCAGTTAAAAAAAATGGAAGAAGAGAGTTTGTTTCTCTCTAAAGTTTGATATCAATTGTACTCTTTCCATCAGTGTAATAAAATATTGCAATCTGTGAAGCATTTCTTAAGAATGTCTTGAAACTATACTTTCGGCTTTCTTCTTCCATAAAACTCTCTTTATGTTACCTGCGCTGCCAGAGAAGTTCGATGAAAAACTAATTTGCAAGTACAGTTTAATGTGAATATGTTGTCAATATTGCAAAATATGTTTGAAGTGTAACATTTAACATATACTACAAATAGCAACAGAAATGCGTTTGATTGATAGATAATATACATATGTGCGTATGTATACGTCATTGGCTGAACAGTTATTGCTCTGAAAAAAAAAAGAGTTTTGCCACTCGGGATTTGTAAACTACTTCTTCAGCACTCACAGTTTTTGTTATATTTAGTAACAGTTACCTCCAAATTATTTAGATATCAATACTGTATAAATATATTACAGACTAATCCAGACTATCCATTTTAAAAGATTTTTTTTTAAGAAAAATTAAGCACAAACTACTGCAGTTTTAGACTAATGACGCCCCTCTGGTTTTCATGATCAGCTTCAACAACTCTAATGAGCTGTTTTTATGGAAGACGAAACTTCTGCTCCTACAATGTAAAGAAAAGTCCAGTAATGCCAACGTATCTGTTACTTAAACAGCATAATAAATGACAACATCGAAGGCTTCAGCGTCTCAAAGCATTTTCATGACTCTTTTCTACAATCTGTTTTAAAAGCAGTCTGAGCTCAACAATGTTGATGCGGTTTGATTCTCCATCTGTTACACAACAGTGAAGAAAAGATGAAAATAAACTGAAAAGCATTTTCTGATCTTTTTCAATTAATACCTTTTAAAATCTTTATAGTCAGTAAAATGCTGCAGCTGTAGTCTATCCTGTGAGATATTTATTGTATCCATTTCTGGTCTCTTTCCCAGGAATAAGCCTCTTTATCTGAGCCAAGATCCAGTCCTCTGTTTACCACCCAGCAATATTGGTCTCACTATGAAATTCAAATCAATATCCTCATAATAAAAGTCCCAGTCCTGCAGCAAATTGGAATCTATAGCCTGGAAAGCTAAAGAGATCTATGGCACTGCCAAGGCTGCACTAACGAATGATGAATCACTGCAACACACACGCACACACAACCACAGAAATACATTTGCTCACTCAGTAAACCTGCACAGGTACCAAACGACCATAGAAAAACCCACAAAAAAAAAATGCTTACACACATGCAGTACACACACATGTAGTCAGACAGGCTGGTGTGAAACATGACGCTCTCATCAATAATGGATGGTAAACCAGCACGGTACAATGCCGCCATTGTTTCACTAGACACAGCATTTCCATAGTCCTGCTACTGTGTTTACAGTTATTGGCTCTTTTGGGAAACAGAGACACTGTGAGCACTGAATCCATCAAAGCCTGAAATTACACCAAATGGATTTTTTTAAGCTTTAAACTGTGAACCTATTTTAGCATTTGAACTTATGGAGATGTGCTGTATTTGTTGGAAAACATACAGTAATTAAGGCAGGTAACGGCCCATATTAGAGTTGAAACTATCAGTTTCAATTAATTGATTGTCAGAAAATTAATTGGCAATTGCACTGTCTTTATTTTCCATATATTCTATTACATGTGCCTGTAAAATCTAATGTAATCCAATACAACAGCTCAGAGACAGATTCTACCTTTACAAACATAAGAATTATTAATAATTCATTATGATGGGCACTGTCTGAGAGGTTATTATTATAGTTTTCCATGCTCTGAACTGGACTATATTAAATTTAGAGGTGTTTTTATGTTTCATCTGCTACTTTTCTAAAATGGAGGTGGCGGGTGTGAGGTATTAGAAATATATTTATATATATATATTACCTCCCCAACGACAACCTCAGTAATAAACATACAGTTGTAGGACTGCAGCTAATGATTATTTTCATTATTGCTTAATATTTCAATAATTTTCACAATTAACTGATTGGCTGATTGATCCATTAAATATAAATAAACTGTGTATTACAAGTTGCATAAAGGGATACGTGTCAGAGCTGCTGTACTGTTCTGAATTACATTAGGTTGTATAGGTGCACCTCATAAAGAAGCTGGGGAGTGTGTGTGTTTTGATAACTGAAGCAGACAGTACAGACGGTGCAGTGTCTGTGTGTATTTCAGTGTTTGTGTGATGTGCAGAATGTCTGTCTCTTTATGCTTCTGTTAATTCAGTATGTAATTATTGGATTATATGCATGTGTGAGCACAACACTGTGCACGCGTACTAACTGAAAGTAATGCTATGATAGATTGTAATAATAACAGACTATAATGTGGTAAACAGTGCTAATATACAAAGTGCGTATGCCTGTGTGTGTGTGTGTGTGTCCCAGTGGGTTGTTTTGGGAAGTGAAGGGTTGGAGTGCTGAGTGCTGAGTAAGCAGTGCAGGACCAGAGCTGGGAGACTGCAGTGCTGCTGGCAGCAACCACTGATCTGTGCTCAGACTGATACTCAGCAGAGGGGGGAAGAGACGAGAAGTGAACAGACTCTAAAGTTAAAAAAACAAACAAAACATTTTTTGGACACATAGTATTAACACACACACATACTGCAACTGAGCCAGAGCAACGCCTGAATAATGTAAACTTCAATACCTATAAATGCACCTTGAACATACATATCACTACATACATGCATATACATAAACATATTGTATTCATATATCTTTCCTATATGTAAAATATCCACATACGTCTTGATACACTCCTTAAATGCTCATAAAACAGGAATACACCCAATCACACACACACACAAGCACACGTACTGCAAGACCATATAAGTCCGAGCCCACGCCCTGACAGACACACTGCGTCACGGCCAGCTATCAGAGCCAGCAGCCTTGTTTACTCCCTCTAACCTGTGTGCCACTTATTGTGCTAGAAAAGCCCTCATCTTCTCCTCCCGCCCACTCCTCCGCTCCCCTCTCATCCCTCCGCCGTGCTCCCTCCCCATCCTCTGAGTCACCCTCCACTGCTCTTTCTCCACCTCCACCCCGTCCCTCCTCCTCTCCTCACGTCCTTTCACCATCCCTCCCTATCAGTCCTCTCCTTCCCTCATCTCTCTTGCCTTATTATGAATGGCTGTGCCGGGCTTTCTGCAATGTTTTTCCACTGTCTCTGTTTCTCTTTTTGTGTATCGTCACATATGTGCGTGCCTCTGTCTGCTTTCATTCCTCTCTCCTCCTCTGCCTCTCTTATCACTTTCATGCATTGCCTCTCTCCTCACATCATAGTCATCAATAGTATTGTGACTATGTATATTTAAACAATCCAGGCCCTGTAATATGAAACTCAAAGCCGCTACCCACCCCCTCTGCTCGTATATTTGATTATATAACTGCGTCCCAGTGGACCTTGAGGACACTGCAATCTAATTTTATCTGGTGATGGTGGTGGTGGTGATGGGAGTGTGCATCAATGCGACATTTAACACAGAAAAGGACGCGGATTTTTCTCTGAGGATTCCTCATATGGACATCAACAACTAATATATGACCCAAAAGCTGTTCGGCTCCAGTCAGCCACCCTGGAGTCATTCATGTGATCAATTGATCATGACGAGTAGAAAACATGGAGGATTAGGTTGAATTCTTAACCATCTTATAATGACACCCTCCTTTCATTAGTACTGGATGTGAGATTCAGATTCCTGTTTCAAAGACAGAGAAAGCAGGAGAGGCAGATCAGTAAACACACATGGCTGCCATTTTGATGTCTCTCTGTGCTAGAAACACAAGAGCTCCCTCCAAGTTTTCGGTTCCCTCAGCTCAATAAACAACCAAACCCTGCATTGCTAAATTTGCCAAACAGCGCCATGCGTTGGTTTCAAAGAGGAACTGCAACTGGCTGGAGAGCAGTTCTTTTCTGCCAGCAGATTTGTTTTACAGTCAGTCCTGCTAAAATGAAGGACTACCAGTGATGAAATGAAAGCAAGAAGGAAACAAAGAAGGCAAATTAGGAAAGAAAGAAAGAAAGAAAGAAAGAAAGAAAGAAAGAAAGAAAGAAAGAAAGAAAGAAAGAAAGAACAGAAGAATGCGAAGTAAGAAAGAAAAGTAAAGATGCACAGAAGACAGAAAAATAAAGAAAGAGGACAGAAATGATGCAAGGATGATGGAAGGAAAGGAAGGAAAAGAGAGAGGAAGAAAGAGGCAGCAGATACTCATTATATGAGCCACCAGCCTGTCATAACCTGTCCTCTCCTCAGCAGCTTCCCCCTGTCACTTGTAACACACTCTTCATGTGTCTCACTGCAGATTCAGCCACTGCAGAGTCAGGGGAGGATTTTAACCAACTCCCTGACTGCAGTATGTACTTACAGTAGAGTTTTGTCCCTGTACTCCACTCACAGTTTTCATTCTGTCACAGCCAGTAACACTGAAATTCTTCTTTGGATGCTGATAGCTACCTAACCCTGACTATTACCTGCTTCATCGTATAAGTAAGCTATGCTGGAAAAGTGTAATGTGATTAGTGTCTTACTTCAGTTGCCCCTTTAAAAGGTTAAAAATGTGTTCTAAAATAATGGTCAGGTGCCAATATGTGCATTGGGATTACAGCAAACAAAGCCTGTTTGCTGTAATCATTCCTCCTGGTCATGAAGAGATCCCTTCCAATGTCCTGTGAAGAAATGTATTCAAAGTGTATCTGAGGCAAAGGCTCAAGTTAAAGGAAGTGAGTATCTTCCAAATGTAGTCATTTAAATTCAGAATTTCCTCTTCATGGCCAGAATGAACAGGAGGAATGATATGAGTATAAAAGAAAATGTGTTTCAATGTTTGTATGAATAGAGTTTAAAAGCTCTGAAACTATTAAACTTTAATGCCACATGGCCCAGTCTGAAAGTGAGAGTAAACACAGTAGCTGCCAAAATATATGTACAAAATCTTTATATTCAGTTTTCAGTGTCTTTATGTTTCAGTATTTTGACAAACAAATATATATCTGTCTGGTACCACAGAGTTTTGCAAGAGAGTCCCTGCTGAGCTTTATGGTTTTACAGTACTGTATGATGTTGAAAGAAATATGTTAAAGTAGAAATTTAAGAAAAATGTGATAATTAATAAAAGCAGATACTAGAAGATTCTATGTTAACATGATTAAATTCCTCTACTCTCCTCTTTGCAATGTCATTGTAAGTTCTGATATTAAATGACAAGATTAGAAAATCAGGTTTAGCAACAAAATGTTCATCTGTAAATTAAAGCAGCTGTCATAAAAAGAATGAATCCAGAGTAAATCCAACGTCCATAACTGGTCCAGGTGGCCAGTCAGCTTTGGTAACAGGCTATAATTCCTAAATGTCTGAGTGTCTCTCTCTGCCTAACCTCCTTTCAGTCTAGTCTGTCGTTTTTGGCAGCTCCAGTGTTTTCCTCTGGATGTTCTGGCTGAAGCCGTCGCATCATGAAGTCATCAAAGTCCAACTCGAGGGATAAGAGCTCCTTCCGCCTCTCTATCTTTGACATCAGCTGGCTGGTGGTGGGCGGCTTCCCCCAAACCTGACACAGACAGACGAGTTACAGAGAGATACAGACAGACACTGCAAAAAAGAGAACTGTGTCCAATTATTTAGTAAGTTGGCTACAGTGCTGCACTGGAGAAATGCACTTGAGTGACTGCCCAGACTGAAAGTAAAATTTGAAAGTAAAATTTATAGGACTGTATCATGCAGAACCTTCTGGTTGTTAAATTACAATTAAGAAAACAACCTGTTGAAGTATATCTGGATTTGAAACAAGAAATAAGAATGACTTTAGTTCAGTTAAACATTTTGTTAAAACAAAGAAGTAATAACTTCATGCTAAGCGTGCTAAGCAAGGAGATACTACAGTCTATTGAGGGCACTGTACCGTTTTTGGCACAAAGGTGATATCCACAGTGTTGTTTTTTCCTGTAGTGATCCTGGTGTTTTGCAGGATGACGCTCTTTGAATCCTTCTGAGAGGAAGTCTTCCCTGCTGTTGCAGTCGATGTCTCTGCCTGCACTGCTCCTTCTGTAGTAACTACCTGCAGTGGACAACAGGCTTTTCAGATTGGCCTTATTTATCAAAGTACCCTGTGCAGTTGCTACAAATCAAAAGGCCTTTAAGTGTCAGATTAGGGTCAGCCAGACAGAGAATAAGAGGTTAATGAAGAAAGCTAAAGGGGTGTTTAGCTGTGAGACAGCCACATATTTGGGTCACAACATGTAAGTGTAAGATTAGTCAGTTTACAGAACTTACTTCTGGTTTTCAATAAATTGTAGTCGAGGTACAGAATAGATAAGAATATGGGAGATTTAAGCTGCAGTCAGAGGGTAATGGGATTTTTTTTTCAGGTGGACATTACTGTTAACTGTCATTTGTCCAGATCAAACTGTTGCAGAAATAAACAGACGTTTTATTTTGGACAAATAAAATCTGACCCCTCTCCTTCCCTCTCCAAGAAAACAAGCACACAACGTCAAGCTACAAACAGCTGCAGTCGTGGTGATAGTTATTACTTTTCTTGCCTGTAGATGGAGCATATCCAGATTTACATCTGCATTCATAACCTGCAGCTGCAGCTGCTGCGACTCTCTTGCCTGTAGGTGGTGCAGGTTGGACCGGCACTGAAGATCCTGTTCCTCTGCAGTTGGATGATATTATCTGGGCCTGGTTTCACACTAGCACTGTGTCCTTGTCTCAAAACTTTTAGTTCCAAAATCTTGAAGCTACAGACTTCTACTATGAGTAAGACATATGGAGCTTGTTTATACTGAGAAAATCTTAAACACTGAAGCTGCACTGAACCCCTGATGTCTTTTTCAAATATGATAGATGTTAAACTTTAAAGGCTCCTTGGGGCACCCATAACATTTAGCTGACAACAATTTATCAGCAAAGACTGTCCAGTAGAAATAAATCATTTCACTTGCATATGATGGTAGGCGTTATGACTAGCACATGACTTATTATCACAGATTCAAAGCCATAAGTGAGCCTTACCTTGGAATGAAGCATGTACTTTGACTTGAGGGTAAATGCATTATTTACAGTGATAGGCTTGCTCATAAGTCACAGTGGATGAAAGTTTAATAGGCTTATCGGTTTCTTATAGTAGTGAGTTAATTTCTGTAATTCTGTTCATATTCATATTCCATTGTCATTTATTGCAGGCCAGTTTGGTAGGAGCTGAAACAGGAAGTGGGCTATATTGCCCCTGTGTTTTCCTCACTCCATATTGTACCTGTGTGCAAATTTATTCCATCTGATGGACTTTCTTGTCCCCAGAATTGCTGCTTCCAGCTATATTGAGCTATGAATATTCCTGATGTTTGCGTGTGACTTTCAGAGTCCTAATGATAAAATCAATACATTTTGTCAGATTTTAGCCTGATTATAAGGAATGAAAACTGAAGCGCCTCCAGCATGGTCTAGCTGTAACATAACACATCTGTTGTAATTTGCTTACAAGTTGCTGCCTTGCAACAATCAGATCTCTTTACAGGCTTAAGTTTCTTATGCTGAAAGAAGAAGCTGGAGTACACACCAGAGTGGACCAGAGGGGCAGATTACCTCTAGTCAAATGTTGGCTCATATATACATACATTTATATCTTATCCAAGTACGAGTGTCCAAGTACCAAGTTCAAACCAAGTTCAAAAATTGCTCAAGTTATTTTCCTACTCAGACAATTTCTCAAGACTGTGTGTGTGTGGCAGGACAACTATGCCCAATTCAACCTAATATCTGGAAAGTTTACAAAAACTGAAAGAAACTATATTTCATATCTGGATCGAAACTAATTCCTGATATTTTAGATGCTTACTATTAGCCTAAATAAGGCTAAGGCTTTAAGTTTTACTGTAACGTCATCTAAGATGTGTTCAAACAGCAAGCAGTAAGGAGAAAGGTGCTGCAGATATTTGCTGCATACTGTATTGTATGTACAGTATACACTATGTACAGGACTGGTTCAGTGATCAGTGTCTGCAGGAAATTACCTTTTCAAGTTCATGACTCGAGAAAAGGAAAACTTTGTTTCCATAGTGATTGCCATCTTTTTTTCCTAAATGAGCCTGAATAGTTTTTGTGGACAGCAGACAAGAAAGTGTGAAAGTGTTGTAGCAGACTGGAAAAAGATTTTATTTTTTCTTGGGTACCTTTTCTTTAGCAGGTTTAGACTTTTGGGCTTTGCCCCCATTTGCCTTTGCTGTCTCCTTTGGTTTAGGTAGAGAATCCATTCTGTCTTTGACCAAGTCAATTGTCCTGGAATCTGCAAAATCTCTGGCAATGTCGAGGCAGTTTAGTTCTAAAGGAAAATAACATGTGGTCAGTCAGATAACAACTGAAGACACAGACAAAGAGGCAGAGCAATAACTCCCGTGTATTTGTTGTTAATTTGGCTATTTACCTTACATTAATCAGCTACCAGTATGAATTTAAACCTGTTCTAAATCTAATTTATTTCAACATCAGTATTTTTCGAATGAACTTTGATATATTTCGGATGTACACTCAAACCTTTCTTGTTCTCTGCATTGACATCGGCACCCGCCTTAATGAGGGCCTCCACACAGGAGGGTCGAGAGCTCTCAATGGCCCTCATGAGGGGCGTTCCTCCACCGAGGGCCCGGGCATCTACAGTGGCCCCGGCCTCCACCAGAAGTTCAATAATTTCTACTTGGCCAGCATGAGCCGCGTGATGGAGGGGCGTCCATAAGAACTGATCACACACATCCACTTCCGCCCTGCCAGAAACAGATATTATCACGGTGTGTTTAGCTCCTGATCAGGACATTACACACAAAACAATGCATACATGCCATCCAGCATTACTGTTTGTTATTTTGTATTACTTATATCAGCCTTATTGTTTATTTGAACATTAATATAACTGTATCATAGCTGCATTAAGTTACTGGCAATGCAATCCAACCTTTCGTACTGCTGTTGCTTTAGTCTCGGGAAATACAATGCATTCTTTAAAAATGTGTCTTGAAAACAAGACTCTGGCTTTGGCTCACTGTAAACACCAGCTGCTCTTTTGTTGTTTTGCTGTTTGTTGAGAATTCTAGGACCTCTAATATTACCACAGGTAACACCAAATCAATGTCTATTAATTAATTCATACATGTTATATCTAAACTTTTAGGACACTTGCTTCCACAAGTTGTGACAACAACATAGACATATGATCACCTTTTAAGCTAATGTCCAACATTTTAGAAAAAAACTGCTTATTTACACGTCCAGCAATTATGAAGCAACGTCATGACTTATATGGAGTTTTCGGCCGCCTGGTTAATCTAAGTCCAATTTACTACCTTTTAGGTGTGTATTTGGTCTCCACCTACTCCTGGGAAAACATTGGGCTCTTTAGCTGCTAAGTGTTACACTACCAGCTACACATTAACTGAGTCTACTGTTTGGTGCTGAACAGGCAGTATACAAACAGCATAACAAATTGTGGTGAAATCTTTGTTTCCAAATTCTAACACCAAAAAGAAAAGAAAACATAATCTTTCTCACCCCCGACTCAGGAGGTACTGAGCCACCTCGTAGTTGCCACTGGAGCAGGCCACCATCAGCGGGGTCTTGTAAAACTGATCTTGAACATCCACAGGAACCCCCTGACTGAAAGCGAGGTCCAGAGATTCCAGGTCCCCACTTTTCACACAATAGTTGATATTGACGTACACCTTCTCAGGCTTTTCCATGTACCACCCTGAGTCATTCATTATGGGATGTTCTGGCGGGTGATCACGGTCGAATCGACGGATATCTGAGCTGTTGTAGTATGTCTCAATCATGAAGCGGGGAGGCCCTCCATCCGGACGTCGGGGCATATGCTCAGGCAGGAGTGTGCAAATGGGCATGGGGAGGACATATTTACCCTTCTTCTTCTTCTTCCCTCCTTTACCCCCTTTTTCTCCCTTTTTCTTTTTAGGCATATAAGAAGAGAAGAGGAATGGTTTCTTGATGTACTTTACACCTTTGATGAAATCATTAATGTTGACACATCCCTCTTTCCCCTTGTCATGGGCTGAGATGACTGTATGGAGCTGGTCAATTTCGACTGGAGCTTTGAGTTCTTGTAACACTGAAATAAACATCTCGGTGGTAACTATGTCGGATTTGTTCCCAAAGGCTTGCCGCAATTCAGTCTCATAGACATTAGACCAGTCGTGAAGATTCAAGGCCCAGACATCTGACGTGGGAGTGCCACCATCAGATTTTTTGCCTTTTCCTTGTTGCCGTTCTGCTTTCCGTAGGTCCTTGGCTGCTGCTTTGTGACCAGCGTCTTTGGCAATCTGACGTGGGAGCAAACCCTCCTGGTTCTTCAGTTTGGGGTTACAACCTGAACATAGAGTGCAGCTTTAGGAAAAATATAAACACAAGGCAGAATTACTTAATTTCATTTGGGACTGTGTTAACAGCTGCATATTCAATTACTTTCTTCCTTTTTGACTTGACCACGGAGAAAATGTATCACGGAGATATAAGTGTACAACATACAGCTACAAAAAGACACCATGTGACTGCAATGCTTGAGGCAGTAGTTATTACAGAGCTATTTTTGAAAACAAAATATGAAATACACGGCATTGACATCAGGATGCCTTTTAGCGTTTGAACTCTCTCACATCACCTCTCTGTGACAGGAACCTGCAGCAGTTAGCATTGCCCGTGGCAGCAGCATAGTGTAGCGGTGTGCATTCCTCTAAGCTGATCACGCCCATGTCCGCTGAGTATGCAGACAGCACCTGAATCACCTAGAAGACAAAAAATGCCACAGAGCAACACATTACATAATCCAGAAATCTGAAAAAAAGAAGAAAGAAAAGATCTAATGTAGGAAGAGAATCACAATGTATGACTGTATGATTCTCTATGATTCTATGGTACTCAAACAGCTCTTCCACTTTTATTGTCATTATTTGTCATTATTTCAACATTCATTGGCAAGCCAATACTACACCTCTAAAAAGCCCCCCATGGCAGCATAATGCACTGCTGTGAGGCGTTTTTGGTCCAGGGCGTTGGGGTTTCCCCCTTTCTTTAGAATGCTTTTAACAAGCAGCAAGGAGCCGGCCTTGGCTGCCTCCATCAATGCTGTGACACCGGTCTGAGGAGAGAGAGCAAAAAGAGTCTGTCATAGGTTAAACAAACAGCACTAAGAACATCTAGGTCGAAGTATTTATGTAGCTGCCAAGAGCTGTTTGAATTCTCTACATCTTAAGGAAAGAAGCTTCAGTGCTTCCTAGCTCCTTTAGCATAGGGCTTGGACCTGAGGGTGACAAGGGGCCCTGGAGGTGTCGGTTCGAATCCCACTTCTGACAGTAACTTTTCTACTTGGACCAGCCAGCTCTGTCACCCAGCACAACACATAAGTGCAGTCGGATTCTCTGTGCGCCATGGTCATCCTCTCCTAAGTCCTTATGAATTCTCCTTCACATCTTTTCCATCAAGGTCAAGAAAGTGAGTTTAGGAAAGGACTTAGGAGATCACGATCGACTATTTGACCATACCTTATAGTTAAGATACCTGTTCCTTCATACTCCATGCCACTGCCTAATTTCTTAAAATGCCTCAGTGTTAGGTCCACCCATCCAATTTTCACCTGATTTGTTGCATTGGGGTCTGCTCCTGCAGCCAGCATGATGAGACACTTTCGGGTTCCCTCGTGGGCTTTTTCACACATCAACTGGAAGACATGAGTCCCCTGTGTTGACACGTTGTTGGAATCTGCCTGGCACTTCAGTGCTAGTTGCAAGCAGTGGGTGTGGCGCTTAGTGGGTTGGATGCAATAGAACAGCACACCTAAAGTGAGTGAGGGGAAAGGAAAGGGGAATGTTGATAAAAAGTAAGACATAGAGGGATTGAAACAAATGGGAGACACATCTGATTGACTTTTAAGCTTATATCCCAAGAAGAAATCATAATATCAACATTATCTAAACGATTTCGGTCAGATTAGAGCAGCCCATGTACAGATTGAAGAAAGGCAGGAAATCAGTTTTCCAGAGAAGATCACGTCAGGATGGCCGAGCGGTCTAAGGCACTACGTTCAGGTTGCAGTCTCCACTGGAGGCGTGAGTTCGAATCCCACTTCTGACAATAACTTCTCCACTAGCACCAGCTAGCTTTGTCAACCTGTAATCTTATCACTGATATGAGCATCACTGTTTACTTTCATTCCTATAACCATATTAGAGCTGTATTAAGTTACTGCCAATGAAATCCAACCTTTCTTACTGCTGCCACTACAGTCACAGGAAACATAATGCGTTTGTCACTGAGGTTACGGAAAATGATCGTTCATCAAAAATCCATCTACAAAAGAAGACTGGTTTTGGCTGCACTGTGAACAGACACTGTTGTTCTGACCTAAGAAAGAAAGGACATTTGTGTCTGTTCTCATGTTGAGCAGAGGGGCAGAGGTCTGTGTGCTTATGGCTTGGGCTCGAGGCCAACAGAGAAGATTAGATGTCAGGATGGCCGAGCGGTCTAAGGCGCTGCGTTCAAGCTGGGAAACATTCGCCCGTCAAAGAGGGGGGAGATGTCACCTCTGGAGGCATGGGTTATGAATCCCACTTCTGACATTAACGTTTCTACTTAAACCAGCCTGCTCTGTCACCCAGCCAACACATATACCTGAGACAGCAATACACTATTAGCTATTATTAGATTGTATAATTATTTATGCCTTGTGTTGCTGCAACACCTGAATGCCTCTGGGTTTCTACAAAGGCTTATCTTAAACACACCATGAATTTATACACTATGTGTGTTTGGGCCAACAAATCCATAAATAGCCATGCATGGTAAACACCCCACGGTCACATGTTGATCTGCAGCTCATACCACACTCATATTCAGACAAGTTTCACTGGCAGCAATGCTTTCTTTCCTTTCTCTTTACACACATTCACACCTGGAAGCTTCCCAGCACAACCGTAGTCTGATCTGTCGGCCACAGAGCAGCTACACTGGAACACTTGGGCGTTGAATGTTTTCAACAATGGTACTTAAATCACGGTAATGGGGTGAGGTGTGCTGTTCTTCCCCAACCCAGCCTGCCTTTATAATACAGAGGATAATACAGTGTGACTATTCACACTCGGCCTACTGGGTTAAAGGGCTTTGCGAGTGTTGAGACTGGGCCGAACCAGTCTGTGGGGAGGGCAGGATGATATCAGGTTACTCAGCATGTTTCACAGAAGAGGATCACCATTAGTGGTTGATCTGTAATTAGATGTACCCACACGGCCTGACACACACACACATACACACAATCTTGCACACACAGACAAATACAAGATACACTACACAAATTATACAAAAGCCTGCATTCAGCCAGACAAGCACACACAAATAATTTTCTGCCTAACTGAAGTCTGACTTCCTTGCTCTCAAAGGAGTTCCGTTTTTAGAAACTGATGCCCCGGACACACTATAATTGGGATCATTATCACAATTGGTTTAAAAAGGTCCTGAAGAAGAACTTTAGGCTCCCTGATTGGAGTTGTCCAGGATACAACTTCCTCATCAATATCTTAACAGCAGCACCATGCATTTTCATGAGTTGTAAGACAAGGCAAGGCATTCAGGACGAACCTGCCGCTCTAACTTGAGATGGAAAACACCTCAATTTGAGAAATCGACACTTCAAGCTCAAATTAAACTACATTAGAGGAACGGAAGTCGTTCCTTCACCCCTCGTGATTAAAGCCACATGAATTATTGACATTACTGGAACATTCCTGCACATATAAATGAATTGTAGCTATAATTTCAATTAAAAAAAATGTACTTAAGGATTATAAATGTTTTTCTTGTCAAAAATGGTCAGTTGTCTTGTGTTAATCATATCTGCAGTCTATATTTCCAGTCTTGTGTTACAGTCTTGTGATATTTAGAAGTAGGGCAATTCTCTCTTTTACATTAAGGCGAGAGAACAAACAGACACAAAGATGGCCAGTGATTGTGCCTTTATATGTATATCTGTATATGCCTTCAATCTGCTAATATCATCTACTAGAATAGTCCAAAACTTAAAAGTGTCCACTTTTATGTGATTTGTGATTGAAGAATCTACAAGCAACAAATATGATTACAAAGATTTTAAACAATTCAAGAATTTCATGTCTGCCAATTATTGAATAACCAAATAATCTTTATAGCCCTCGTGCAATCTTTTATTTTGTTTGACAGAAAATACATTACATCATGAAGTACCCATATTTAGACTGACTGCATTGATCATTGCTAGCCTTTGTCCACCTCTTTTTTAAATTCACTGCATGCCTTAGATGGATCTGACCACATTTATCAAACATCTAGTACTTCTGCTCTGTGGACCTCTGTTACTGTGCACCTGGCTGTCTCATTCTCTCATTCTACTCAGTCATAATGCTTCTTCTTTCATTTCCAGCATTTCTATGCAGATTTCTATGTTCAGGTTGTTTTTATTGTTCACTTGTCATTTTAAAATTTCAGCTGCAGAACTAATCAATTTACTTACCTAATTTAATAAAGTATTAAATCTATCAAGTACTACTCCACGTATCTGCCCAAGTATTTCATTTTTACAGAACTAACCATCTACACATGCCATATGGCAAATAGCAATGCCTGGTACTGCTCACCTTTGCTCTCATTGTCTTGAAGCCTCAGGTTAGCATTGCTCTTTGCCAGCAGTTCCAGTATGGCAACATTGCCCTGCTCAGTGGCTAACATGGCCGCGGTGCGACCATTCTTGTCCTGGGTGTCAGGGTGCGCTCCCTGTGAGAGAAGGAAGCTGACCAGGTCTGTAAGGAGTCACAGAGAGTAGACTATCAGTCAGGGGCACACTACTTGGAGTACATTTGGCTAAATTTCTCTTTTGAATTGAAAGTCTTAGCACAAACAACTCTACTCAAGACTACTATTCAGCAGTAGAGCACTCTAGACATAGAAGCAGTTAAGTAGAGTTGAGTAGAAGTAGTAATAGACTCTTATAAACCCCAGACATTACTAAGACATTACTAAGGCCACTTTACAGTAATAAAGTTTTGCATTAACATGCACTGAGGTGAAAAATACAAGAAAGAACTCAGGATAACAATGCAGGAACTTGGGGAGTTGCAGACACTTAAATCAAATCACATTACAGTATACTGGATATTCACAGTATTCACGTTATGCAGACATACTGAATATCCAAAAATATTTTTTGGGGGAGATCAAATTGCTTCTGTAAATATTGCATATAATCTGATGGAGTAAAAGAGGCTTGTCACCCTGATCACTGTGTGAGACTGCGACGTGAAGCACCCCTGTGCCATCTTTTGGCTCGGTGAGATTGATGAGGTTCTCAACCCCGAGCTTCACCATCTTCTCTATCTGCTCCTTGTCCCCTTCATGGACGCACTGCAGCAGGCGGTAGATTTGAAGGACCTGCAGGCGGCCCTCTGCAACCCGGCCTTTCATTATGGAGTTAGACAGAGGCTGGCGGAAGGAAGAAGAAAAAAAAGGGGGGGTCCTGATAATTGTGTAGCCAAAAGACATTTTATTCAGGTTGGTAATACCTTAATTCAGCTTTTATACAAGTATAGTATAGTTGAGATTTTTCCACCTAAAACAGTCAAGTTTGACCCTTTTCACAGCAGACATTTTGACATGGACTAGTAAACTCAGGTGTTTCCAATTATACTAATTCAGGTTCAGTTCCATTTAGTGCAGCAGAGCCTCTACAGTGAGCTGACATACACCACAGCAGCACTGAATCTCTCTGACCTGAATGGAACTGGACCTTAATTAGTATCATTGGTAACACCTGTGTTGACCCGACTATGAGGTCTATTTAACTCAAACTGGGACAACACTGAGTAATATTCTTTATACAACACATTTTAAGTAAGCTAGGTTACTTAAAATAAACACAACGTTAGTTTAACTCTAATAGATAGAGCTATATATTTACCTTAATCATAAACTGACTATTTATAGTTAATTATGACGCAGCACTTTTTCACTGCTTCTGACCCTTTGACCTTTTTTGACCGTTCACTGAACGTTACACTTAATTAAAACAACCCCACCTGAGCCTCAAAAACACTGTAAATGAAACGTTTGTCGACATGAACATGAAATGAAAAGGCATTGTAGACTGATAGCGTCACTTGTAGCTTCAGACATCACCCACCTGCACACTGAGGGTTCAGGGGACAACTTTAGCTAGCAGCCACTCTGCGTGTCCTTGTTTGGCACGAACTTCTTTAGCCTCTTACCGCGGTGTCCCTAAAAGTCCATTAAAGTCTTTGTTTGTTCACGTACCCACTACGTTTGGACGACGAGGACACTTATCCCGACTTTCTCCACTTCCTTGTAAAGCACAACCTCTCACTTTATGTAAGCCGGAGGAAGAAAACAAACTCAGCTCCATGGCAACGGAACGCGTGAAAATCCCGGGAGGGACGTTATGCTCTTTGGTATGGTCTGATGCTGCATTCAAGTGCTGCTGATGAGCTCGTTAATATGACAATTACAGCCCCAAATACGACTGCCGCGGGGAAAGATACACATTACAATAAAGCGTGTCATATATATGAACAGCCAACTAAACTACACAACATAAATACAGTAAACAAAAGTAAACTGAGTAAAAATCAAATTATGGAATAACATTTCTCCAGCCACACTTTACTCCCTAAATGTCATTTTTTAGGGGTCAGAGAGGTCCTACTTCTGTGGCATAATAATCCCAATCTGACTGGTTTTATTATTCTTCATATCTTTATTATTTATTAGCCCACAAAGGGATTGCTACTCTTCCTGGGCTCCACACAAAGCTGCAAGTATCAACACTGTACGTCCCATCTGAACATGCATCCTTACATCCTTAAGTAGCCAAGGTAGAATTACCGATTCTTTGCCCTTGACCGCCAGTGCATAGATCAATTTACATAGTTTTGTTTGTGTGAGTGACAGTAGTAATGACAGCTATTGTGGGCAGAGGGGCTTATGAAGAGATCTTTTATTCCTATTGATGAGCAACAAAGAATAGAAGACAAGTGATACACCATCCTTCAAGGGACTTCTTAAAGTCTTCAGCAGCTGCAGCATCACAGCCGTGAGGGTAATCACACTGAACACAAGGTGTCACTGAAGTGCAACATAAGAAATTACTTTTCAACTATCTCCTTTAGGTCCTCAGTTAAAATTTACATAGTGAAGTCAAGACAAAGCGATGAGAGGTTTGAGTTGGAGCCAGAAACAAAAGTCAAACCAGCTGTGTGTATTTGTGAAAGCCAAAAAACTGCCAGATTAAATAGGTGAAGTCCCAAAGAAGGCTAAACAGTGTGTAAAAATTGGCACGCAGTCGCTCATTTAATAAAGGGACGCAATCCAGATAAAAAGCTGTGTAAAACTGGGTATCTGTATTTCAGGCACACATGTGGCATAAACATATAAAACATATACAGTACCTGGCAAGGTGAAGTGGTAACTCATACAAATCTTATACAGGCAAAACCGCTGAAAATATTTACATTCTTTCAAGGTTATATAATGCATAGAAACATATAAAATTACATTCCCACACTGAACACTGCGGAAGAAAATGTGAAAAAATATATATGCATTGTGAGCTTAACCCTGGTATGCTGATATTAATTCATCATTACGTAAATATCATGAAATATGTGGACCAATCTGCTGTGCTGTCTCTGCAGAAAATGTGCAATGTTCCTTTTAAAAATCCATTCAAGAATATCTACAAACTCGATGCCATGCACATATTTCCCCTGGAGACATTTTAATTAGACTTCAAAAGGCAGTGTGTGTACTCGTGGAAGAGGTGGGATTTGTAGCCTAGAGACAAGAGTATGTGTAGTTTCATTATTTATTATTGTGAGCTTGACATAAAAAATCCAATGTAAGAGAGACTGATAGTAAGAGCTTCTTAACTTTAAATACTTGATCCTCCACCAAGTTTAGATGGCCCTTATTAGGACAGAGGAAAAGAATCCATATTCTTGCCTCAGGCCATCCTCCATCTTCCTCAGTGTTTCTGGGTGCAGCTAATGTCCTAAAATGGTCTCATTGTTTTGCTGTTGTGTTTTATAAAATCCTGTGGTTTCTCGACTGAACTGTCAGTGACTTCATTTGAGCATTTCCTTCTAAAGAATAGTGGTTTGGACTGTGTCTCTGCCTATATCGCTCTGCGTTTTTCCAAGACAATTGGCATTCAGTGTTATATTTCTGGGAATTTGCTTGTGGTTAAATTGAAACTGTGAGCTTGAAAAAACTGCATTTTAAAATCGGAACATTTGATATGCTGTGGGTGGATTACACACAAAAACCAAAAAAAATAAAAACCCCAAATTCTTCAAATCGAAAAAAAAAAATCCTCTGATCAACACTAGTGAGACCTTGAGGCTATCTCTGTGTAATCAGGAAAGAATTCAAGCTTATAACACGGCATGAAATATGGAATTATGTGATAACCCTGCAGTGGCTTTTTTCTGAAGAGAAAAAATCATAGAATAAAAAAACACAAAAGCTCTTTGCTCAAATTGTTTTAAAGCTTTGAAACACACATATGATTGTGGTTGCAAAGGAATTTTTCCTTCCTTCTTAGGACATAAAGTAAAATATAAAGTATTTTTCTCTTTGCTGAATGAATCCAGTCCAGTTAATTTAGTCTCTTTCACTGTTCAGCCAGTTCAGCCGGCTCTGTCTCTGTCCAACAGACAAATGAAATGCTCTTGCTGCAAGTTTCACTCAGAGAGACTAATTACAATGAGACCAGATCCAATCAGATGGTCTCATACAGCAGCATTCCACTGAAGATGGTCAAGGGTTCAGAGGAGTAGGCCAGATTGCCAGCGACAAGGTCGATGCAGACTGTGTCTCCTACTACCATAGGTAGGATGATGTTAAAGACAGCCAGAGCACCAGGAATGTGTTTGGCCTCTGCCATGGGCTTCTCCAGGCCTTCAGGCTGATACCCAGCAGAATCCACTCGGGCCACACCCGTGTTGGACTTGGACAGCACAGCCTCGATCTTCATGTTCTTGTGGCCTGTAAGTACACCGCTGAAGAAGTACTTCCCACTCACTGGAGCTGTAAAATAACCTGAAGGAGGGAAGCAGATAAGGAAGACTTAATGCTGTGTATTTGGTTTAAGATATCCATCACTAGATTTCTGGCATTGCTACAATACATTTAAATTGGATCGTGGTGCTCACATCATTGAAACAGCCTGGTTTGGAACAAATAGGTCTGGTCTTGTGGCCATTGACGGCTGTATAGCTCACATCAGCAACTGCTTCTCACCTTAAAGGCCTTTCATAACCAAGCTACTTTGTATCTTTTGAAACTTCCTCATATCTACACCCTTCCTGTACTCTGAGATCCTACTCTGCTATCCAGCTTACCACACCAGCTGTCTGCTTGATGACTATGCAGTCTAAAGCTTTCAGCTCTTCCCCAGCCTTTGGAATCCTATAAGACATTCATAATATTGACTCGCTTCCAACCTTCAAATCTAGTCTTAAGACTCACCTCTTTACACCAGCATGTTCACCCTGACTTTGTCTATAATGGTTACAACCACACACAAAAAACAACAGTTTTTGTACTGACGAAAATTTCCCACCTAGTTATTGTATTAACTTATTATTGAATACTATGGCTTTGTTTGATTTTTTGAAGATGTCCTTGAGTGCTTTGAAAGGCACCTATAAATAAAATGCATTTTCATTATCATTATTCTTAAAAGTATTAATTACAGTAGTTACTACTAGCAACAGGTAACAGATTCTATGTCAACCAAGCAGCAACTTGTGAAATGAAAGCCGAGTGCCAAAAAATGGCAGTTCCTAAAACAGCCACTTGAGGCTGTCTGCAAACTGAATTAGTCTCCATAAGCCCCCATGTTAAATTTTGCAACTTCACAGCAGAATGGAACATATTTACAAAAAATGGTTTTGGTTTCTGTAGTTAATTTCCCCCTTCAAGACAACTGTACTGGGGGATAACTTTTATAGAACTCACAAGTTCAAACTATATTAAGGGTTAAAGTTATATCTAATTAATAACGTGGACACCACAGGGGGTGACATTACAGATGGCCGATGGCAGATTGTTTGAGCACCCAGGCTTCATTCAGCCTGCCTCAACTCCACCCTTGTTTCACATCTTCGCCCATATTTTGATTAGTTGAGAAGTGGCAGACACCTTTTCAAACTCCAGCCGATTTCGGACTCACCTGTTCTGGGATTGTAGACGTTGTTTTCATTGACAAAGACCTCGTTGAACACTATGGTTCCTGAATTCCTCATCGGGCGAGTCAGTGCAGCAGAGAAAGAAAGGCGTGGCACATGGGCATCAGAGCCTGCAAGACCTGATCGTGGATGAGGAACGGAGAGTAGGAGTTAGCATGAAATAAAGATCAAAGTGTAATGAGAGCTTTGAACTGCTGTTTAGTAAGAACAACACATACCCTGTTCACCTTTGAGACCTAAGAAGTAAGATAAGAAATAAAAACAGTGAGTTAATCATCAATTTCATTCTTGTGGTCTGTTTTTTATTCTTATCACAATTGATCTACAGCAGATGTCAAGAAAAGAAAGATCAGAGATACAGCTTGTAGATCAGTAAATTTTATTATACTAAACAAAATCAAATAATTACAAGGGGAAAGTTGGTTGTCCTTACCTGGGGGTCCAATTGGTCCCTGCCTGCCCTCTCTGCCTGGAAGTCCAACCCTCCCTGGGGGTCCTACTGGACCTTCAGGTCCATGTTCGCCTCTCTCTCCCTGGGGGCCTGGTAGACCAGGTGGACCTGAAGGAGTGTATATTTAATGTAAGCTGGGGAACACTCTACTGAAAATTCCCTCCAACATTAATAGATTCTCTTAGAAGAATTCTATAAACATGCACAGTAAGTCAAGATTGCTAAGACATTTAACCCGGTGTGACTCAGGACGTGCTTTTCGCCTGTATGTTTACTGAAACTCCTCTTTCAGACAGACTGCAGACTTTATAGGCTCTTTAAGTGAATGTTTCTGACAGCCTGGATTCTTTCTTTGTTCTATTTCTCCCTCACCCTGACCTTGCCTCCCTTCCACTGAGTGCTAGCTCTTGTCCAAAAGTCAAATCCCATGCCCTCCAAAATCTGTGACTCACCCATGAAGTCCTGCTCTATGAAATTGTGGAACTCCTTGACCAAGTCCACCAAGGAGGAGTTCAGGCTGTGTATGTTGGAGTGGACGTTCTCCAGCTGGACGTTCTGGATATTGTCAATAAGATCTCCTTGGGACGTTACCGTGACATTGAGTCCATTAACGCAGCTCCACAACCCAGACACATGACGGTTCAGACCCTCCTTGATCCTCACCAGGCTTTCTGAAAAAGAGTCCAAGCGTCCACACACTCCCTCCAGCTTTGAGAGTCTTCGATCCAGGCCATCGCTTGACCTCCGGCACTCCCTGACTTCTGTCATATAGTTGCTCCTTATTATTTGGATCTCATTGCCCAGACTGCCAAATCGAATCGTTGAGTCATCAATATGGTTTGTCAGCTCCTTCTGCAAATTGTTCACCTTGTAGAGAACGTAGATATATGTTAACGTGTGTATTTTAGTTGAGTTTCTTTTGACAAAGTTCTAGTATAAATATACTTTTTTCCATCTTTGGTCCAATTTATTTTCCTATGGTATCTTATACACACAAAAATGTAAGCATATTATTGAAGCCATGTCTGACAAGAAGACTCACATGTTTATAATATGCTTAAATATTTTCCTAACTATAATAATATTATGTGAAAACACTGTTGCCAAGATAACCATGAGGCATGTTTGATTGACATAATGTTTTTTTAAAAGTCCATAAAGAAAAGTTATATTTCAGTATGTACAATTTCATAAAACAACACATAGATCATTAGCGCAATTGCCATCATCATTATCATAAAAGCTTGACCTTTTCTGTTTGATTCTGAGGCATGGGTTTTACATAATATAGTACATCCTAAAGTGGGGAATAGGACCCCCAAAGAGATCCAAGACAAATATGAGGGGTCATGAGATTTTCATTAAGGAACAAGGGAAAAAATACATTATGCTACACAATTTATAATCTTTAATTCTTTGCTTTTTTTAGCCACATTAGTCTTTATGCATTGCAGTCGGTTCATCCACTATTTTGGTCCACACTGACATATATCAACTAATGGATGAATTGTCAAGAAATTTGCTACAGATATTCAGTGTCCCAAAAGGATAAATTCTAATGACTTTGTCGATCCTCTGACTAGTCCTGCAGCACCACCATGAGGGTGACTTGATTGTTATTGTAAATAAGAAAGAAGAAATTTGGTACAGTCATTTCATTCTTGTATATTGTATTAACTTTCTGTAATGTTTCACTTTCAACACAACCATCAGTTCATAATTTCAGTTTGTCAGATACGACCAAATACCTGCAGAACTAATGACAATCCCATTAGCCTCAACTCTACTTTGTGTTTAGTAGCTTAGTTAGCTAAACCTAAATGCTGTATATTGTAAGCATTAAACTTTCTTAACATTGGTATGTTAGCATTGTTATTGTGAGCAGTAAGCAAACTGATGTTAGCATTTAGCAAAGCACTGCTGTTTTCTATGTACAGGTTCACAGAGCTGCCAGCATGGCTGTAGACTTGTTATTGTTGAATACAGCCTTTTCAGCAGATCAGTTGCTACCACTGAGGTAAGTTATATCCTCGGTAGCTTGTCTGGGATTATTCAGGATTTTACTTAAGGGGAGTTTCTACTCTACAGCGGAAAGGCAGATTTTTCTCACCAGAATTAAATTATTATGATTATTAAAATAAAACACGTCTGTAATATCCTAATAATTTCCTGGAAATTAAATTGTACTAATTTTATACTATATTAATTATTATATTTTAAGGTTCTGAGACAATTATTAAAGTTCATTTTGGTGCGTTGAGTTGATACCTGCTCAATTGAAGGACTTGAATAAAAGACAATTAATTCATAGCAATAGCATTATTAGTGGCAGTCATATTATCTTCATCATCACCACATCATCTTACCTCGGAGATGATGCTGTCCTTGGTGTTGGTCACATCAGTCAGTGTGTTCCCATACTTCTGTACGGTCTTTCCCAGGCCCTTCAGAGTGTTGTTGATAGAGTTAAACCTGACCATGACCCCAGCCAGCTCTCCTTGGATGGACTTCAGATCTCCTTCTAATCTTCCATTATAGACACTATGACCGTCCAGGCGTTCTTTCAGGTCATTTATGTTGATTTTACACTGCCCAGTACACTCCTCCACTTCCTCTCTGAGCCGTCCTACCTCCTCCTGAAGGTTGGAGCATACCTGAGAGCAGACAGATTCCCCTGAGTCAACCTTTCTCCGCAGATCTGTTAGTTCTGCCTGGCATTTGCTTAGGCCAGTCATGGTGGAGTTGGTGAGTGAGCGCAAGTCCTCCTCTACACTGCTGCAAATGGAACAGTCCTCAAAATCACGGCCCAACGTTTCAACCTCTGTGACAATCCGGTTAAAATTCTCACCGTTCTCACCTGTCACATCCATTATCTTTTTGATATTGTCTGTTAAATTTATCACTCTGTCAAACAGCGAGTCCCCTGACACCGACAAATCATTTAACTTGGTATTAAACTTCTGGATCTCCTCTTCGTTCGATACAACTCTCCACTGTAAGGTTTTCACAGTGTCATCAGTCTTGCTGCCTTTTCCGTTAGGCCCACAGGTCTCATTGCACATATTCGTGGTTGATGTCAGCCTTCGGTCCAAGAAGGTTGTGATGTTTTCCAACTGACTTAAACGGCGACTGTGGTCAGTGACCGTATCTTCCAGAACAGCCACGTCCAGCTCTATCTTGCCGATTTTAAAGCTGTGGTCATCCAGGTGAGTGAGAACCATGTTGCGCAGCTGTGTGACATCTCTCTGGACGTGGTCCTTCATGTTATTTCCAGTGTTAGTACACCTCTGCTCTGTCTTTCTAACCGTGTTGTTCACCCTCTTCTCCAATTCTCTCAATCTGCCATTCAACCTGTCCTCTGTCACTCTTCCCTTTCCTCCACCTGTCCCAGGCAGTTCCTTATCCAGGCGCCCTTTAATCGCGTCGCACTTGCTTGCTGTGGTCGTGACACGGACCTCTACATCAGACAACCTCTTCTCCACCTGGGTGACTGTGTTGCAGCAGGTCTGGAAGCGTTCAGTCTGAGTGCGGGAGATGTCCAAGCTCTGTCTCAGGTGTTGGTCCATGGAGCTGATCAGCTTTTCTAGGGCTTGAATCCGCTCCCTGTCCTCTTGCTGCTGGCGCCTCAGATCCTCCACACCAGCCTGAAAGGAACAGGGATTCAAAAAGTTTGATTATAGTTTGTATCAGTTATCTCTTCTGTTTTTGAGATTTCTTATGCAAAGGTTTTGTCATTGTTTCTGCATCCCAAATTGTTTGATCTAAAAGTAATTTGTGTCTTGCTCACTGTGCATTTTCTCTGCCCTCGTGTAAGGCATACACCTACAGTTACCAACAACTGACAGATCTAAATCAGATGCCAGAGGTTGTTTTGCACCTTCAATTTCAAAGATCAATGAAACTATACTCTACTCATGCTCATATACTCATACCACTTGCATAGCACACATTGATGGATTACTAAATGCCTGGGCCTAACCAGTTAGGGGGCCCCAAGACTAGACCTCTGTTTGAAGTTGCGTGGTTTTAACTCGTTTAAAGGTCAAAGAGCTCAGTCTGTGTTTTTGTTCCAGATCCTTGCCAATACTCTTCGAAACATTTATTTTCATTGCATGTTCCAGTACATATTACAGCATACAGTAAACCTACAGTAAAATTCAAGTAAATGAAAGAAATGGAACATGCGTCATTGGTTTTCCTTTGATGCTTTCCTGTATTATTTTGTATAGTATGCTTGTGGAGAGCTGTGTCAATGCGGATATGTTATAGCAGGATATATACAGCCTCTCCTCATCTCCTATATGGACTATATGAATACTAAAGTTCAAGTGCAGTTTCAACCAACAACAGGAAAACAACTGTGATCAACAGAGGGTGGGGGGTGTTGTGGTGGGTAGCAGAAAGGGGTCTTTTATGTGTCTTCACCCTGGGGCCTATGATTAAGCTCAAACATAAGGCAAAATAATAAACGTTAATTTATACAAATAATGTTTGTTTATTTAGTTGTTTGTATGGAAATGCTTTTCTACTGTCTGCATGTGGCAAATATATTTTACCCCTTTAGGCAGAAGAAATCATTTACACAAGCCCACAGGAAGGAAAGTAACATGAACATTTTACAGGTACACAAATTACAACTAGAAATGTATGTCATAAAAAATGGCTATAACAAAGTAAGAGTAATCAAATTTTTACACATTGAGCTTTACCTGGCAGGAAGAGCAGGATAAAGACACCCTTCTCTCCAGCTCCGTAAGTATCTCCTCCTTCAGAATGTTCAGCTGGTTACCCCCAGGTCCTTTGGCCCCTCCATCCAGTTCATTGCCTCCGTTCACCAGATGGTTGTTGATGGTGAGAAGAGTCTGGTCGTGAACCTGAGCAAGCAAATGTCCACATAAAAACATTAAAACAGTGTATGTTTGCACTTAAAGTCCAAATATAAAGACTGTAAAAAGAGACAGATGCTGTTTACCTGTGTCCTGTTGTAGAGATGGTCCAGCTTGGTCTGGATAGTGTTGATGGTTTCCTTCATGTGTGGTTGAGCTGAGTCAGCAGGGACAACGGCCCCATTAAGCCCCGGCCTGCACAGAAGAAGATGTTAAATACTATATGACATGATATGAAGTGGAGGAGTACAGAATATTTGTAACATTGCTTGATTGAAAATGTGTCCACTTTAAGTCAAAAGACACATTCAGTGTATTTATACAGCATCCAATTTCCTATTTAGTTCTTGTTGAGGTTTAGATATTTATATTGTTATACTGTACAAGCATGTCTCAATAAACTCCCTTGCTGAAAATAAACTACAATAAACATGAAATACCATACAGTGTAATATATATTAACAAATCTGGGTTTCCTCTAAGTAAACAGGATTTTGGTGTGCAGGTGAATGCACTCCATGAAATAAAACATGTCTGTGATGGATTGAAAACATTCACGTACAGCTTCTGGTTAATGCCGTCAATGGTGGTCTGCATGTTGTGGAGGTCTTTGGTCAGACTGCGGATCGTTTCCTCCAGCTGTCTGATCTTCTCACTGTCGCCTGGAGACAAACAGCCAATACAAAAGTGGAAATGTGGAGTTTAATTCAAAGTATGGAACCTTTAATTGTACAGGTATATGTGTTTCTATGGTCTTTGTTCACTGGAAAATCATCCAAAGTACAGTAGGGCTTAAAAAAAGGGTGATGAAATGTTTTTGTGCAGCAATCAGATTTGAAATCAAAATGTGATGACAGCTGGGGGCCATTGTCAACCACAGTGCTGATCAGACCACATCCACAGTCCTGATGAAGCATTTTTTTTTTAAAGGTGAGCATATCAGCCTGGGCTAGATTCAATTAGAAACTTTTCAATGATTCATAACTTCACAGTTATGTATTTTGTAACTGCCATTAGATCTAATAGTGTTTTGTTTTATTCATTCATTCATTCATTTTTGAGTGTTAGAGCATAGAGCGTTCTTACCTCCACCTTCTCCTTTCTGTCCACCGCCTGGGTTGTAGCCTGTCTGCGTGATGTGGGGTCGCCCTCCATTGACCTGAGTGTCGGTGGTTACCCTCGGCCCATTGTGGCAGTCTTCCCCAGAGTAGCCATGGCAACACTTCCACTCCATTTCTGTCACCATCTTGTAAGCTACCTTATACCTTGGCCTTCTGTATGTCCGGTAGCTAAGGAAGTAACAGAAATTAAAGATATATTTTAAATTTTTGTTTTTTAACTGTGCCTGCGTCTATATATGTTTGATGTTTGTACTAAGAGTGAAGTGTAACTGGAGTCAAATTCCTTGTGTGTGTTCACATACCTGGTGAATAAAAGTGATTCTGATTCTGATATAAAATGTCATCTGGACTATTATTTGGTCTGACTTGACATGCCCTGATTTTCTACACTTAAAACCTGAGACTAATGACTCATGGCTAAGACTTGACTTATTCTACATTTATACTCATGACTTTTTAACAACCTTTGAATGGATGGCCATGGAACGATGTTCAGACATTCGTTTCCTGACTTTTTTCATCAGGTTCATTTTACATTGTCCATTATAGGGGTGTTGCAATATACCGGTATTGACGATAACTGTGATATTTAAAAAAAGGAATACTGATATTGCGTTAAAAATATACATGTTATAATATTGTGTATTTAATCCACCTTAAATCAATCAACTATGACTACATTTCTGCTGCTCTGCCTGTAGAGTGAGATTTAAAAGTTGTAGCGCAATCCTGATAACTGAGTCAAGGTTTCATAGCTGTCCCTGATCCCTATTGAATACCACTGCTCTACACTGCTGATATGAATGTGCACTGAGTCATTAGATGTCTGGAAATAGCTACAAATCATCGACTGAAGATTAATGGGATTAAGAGTGCTTTGTAAACTTTAGATGTTATTCTGGTACCATTTTCCAAAAGAAATCAGCTGCATCTAGCCAGTACTATATCTTAACTTCTTGCTCACAGAGTATTCTTCTGAAAAAAAAAAAAAACAGTTTTCTTTGGAAAGCTCTTCTGTAGTTATATCATTAATCTGTCATTTAGTTCTGCAACTGAATAGACTCCCTGTTACAGTAACAATGCAATAAATAGACCAGAATTGTCCGGAAGTCTCAATAAAGATTCACAGCAGCACAGGCACGTTAACAAGCTGTGACTGTGAAGGTTCAGCACGCTGCTCCCCTTTGTGCCAACCCACAAACATCACTGTAGGTATCACAGAGTCTTTTCTGTGCCATAGAAAAGATTTCATCTTCCAGCTCCCTGCTCTGTGAGCGTGAGA
Organism: Larimichthys crocea; assembly: GCF_000972845.2. NCBI lineage: Eukaryota > Metazoa > Chordata > Actinopteri > Sciaenidae > Larimichthys > Larimichthys crocea. The sequence goes on from NC_040021.1 coordinate 20,811,262, forward strand.
AAAAGGGATCCGACGTACTCTCAGAGGAAAAACAAAAACAGGGCTTGGAGAGATGACGGGAGGAGGAGTTAGAGAAAGAGTAAGAAAAGAGGAGAGTCATAAAAAGAAAGAAAGACAGAATAAGAAGAAGAAATTGTTTTTACAGCGCAGGAGACTAGACTGTGGTGCCTGGCTTCATTCTTAGCATAGCCCAGGTTTAGGCCGAGGCCCCTGGCAAGCACGAGGATCAAGCAGCCAGGACAGGGTCAAAAAACACAGTGAAAACTTCAAAAGAGGCAAAACGTCAGGAGAGCTTAATTAATGCTGTCTAGCAAGCAAAACATCCACATTTGGAAAAATCATTCAATGAATCCCATCTATAATAAATTTGTTCCAATATTTGGTCTGCATTAGTCTAGCTCCACCACAGTAATACACATGTGCTTGAGACCAGCACCTCATTATTAGGATTAATTATTGAAATACTGAGTTCTAATTGCAGTATGTCTATAGTGATGTTCAGGCTACACCCCAGCCAAAACCAGACACCTTCCTGACCAGACTCTCCTGAGAGAAAACAGACAGAAAGTGGGAAGAGAGCTGAAAGAGATCTGTATCCCTAGACAGGAAACAGGGGGAGAACATGCACGCAAAGAGGATACAGACTTCTGTGGAACTGAGGACAGGAAGCCGGAGGAGCAAGGTTGAATACAGATAGTCCTGTAACAGAGAGGATGAATTCGACATGATTTGAAATACTAAAGAAGAGAGTAACAGATACTTACGCAACTCTAGGACATTGGCCCCAGGTACAGCGTTGATAGTCTGGTTTAATGTACGTCTCCACCCCATCCTCCATCACACAGCTAACAGTGCGTGTCACCACATATGCGCACCAGTTCCTGTAAAATTGCGCGCACAAGCAGGAAAAAAGGAAATGACAAATGAATAACTGTGTAATGACTGGCATTTACTGTAAGTTTAGAGTCAGGCGTTGACACAAACATTGCAGCCCCCATACACACTCAGTATACACCCTGCTGCTGCTCTCTGTTTCCAGGCAAAAAGAAAAAGAAAGATTCAGAGGAATAATAATCAAAAATCTGGTGACTTGTTGACTGTGTTGGCTCCGCTGTGAGGTTCAAGATAAATATCTCAAACCTTTGACTGATTATTATTCTGTACAACATTCAAGAGAAATTGTCAGCTGGAGCAAATGTCAGATCAGCCCAGGATAACTGCATGATTGCAACAATGGCTACCATTGTATGCCTCCCCAACTCCACACCAACCAACCCACACAAAGGCGCACACAGATCCTCATATCCTTGTAGTGTTTATACTCCATATCCATGTGAAAAACCACATCTGCAGAGCCAATACAATTGGCCTAATTCATTTTTATAAACAACCACATAATGAGAACAGCATCTCTTGCTTTGTTCAGTGTTAATTTTTTTTTTTTTGAGACAGGAAATTAAATGTAACGATTCATGAAATCAATCTCAGGTCAGTGTGTTAAAGCTTAGATTTACATTATTATAATATCCATCCATCCATCCATCCATCCATCCATCCATCCATCCATCCATCCATCCATCCATCCATCCATCCATCCATCAATTATCTGTATCTGCTTATCCTCATCAGGGTCACAGTGGGGCTGGAATCTATCCCAGCTGACTTTTAGTGATAGGCAGGGTACACCCTGGACAAGTCAGCAACTTATCACAGGGCCATTATTTATTATAATATTAATTTTCTTATTTTTCTTATTATGAAGACAAGTATGTCATTTAATACTTACTTGTGCACATTAAAAGAGATATTAGTCTCTCTGTAATTATTTGTCATGTTAACAGCAATGAAGAAGCAAGTACAATGCAAGCGGAAACCTCCGTGGCTGTGAAGTGAAGCCAGTGTGGAAGTGCCAAAAACTGCAGTTATTCAAACGGCCACTTGAAGCTGGCTACAACAAGTCAGTCTCCATAAGCCTCTATGTTAATGCCCAACTTCTCCCCAATCAAATCATATTAAGTTATGCATAATTAAGAGCATGGCTGCTTTGAATGCCATAATAGGTGGCTTGTTTGGGCAAACGGGCACCATTCAGGCCACCTCAGCTCCACCCACGCTCCACATCTTTTCACATTTTTAGATTAGCCAGGAGGTGACAGAGGACTACCAAGATGGCAACAGCCAGAGCCACCACACTGAGCTTCACAATGGCTCTTCCGAAACCTGTGGGTGACATCATGGATACAACCTCCATGTTTAATACAGTCTGTGGTCCAATTTAAGAGACAACGGACATCATCCAGTTCTAACTCTATCTAAAGATTCATTTAAGAGTGCAGCTAAAGCTCAGGTTTCAAATTTCTAAATCAAGAGGGTCTCTCTTAAAATCCTTGGAGTGGCAAATTCCTGCTTTGTGTTTCTCCAAACCACGCTAAGCTTCAGTGACAACTCATTTACCTGGCATAGCACTGGAAGCATGGAACAAAACACCTCTGAAGAAGCTCTGAGATACTAACGACTTATCAATTTCATTCCTGTTTGTGTTTGTATATCTGTTATATTTAACAAGACAGTATGTCTCTGTTTAGGTTGGTGGTATCCATTAGTGCTCCGTTAGCTTTCTAGATGTTCCATCTCCCCTAGTTAGTTGTTTATTTTGGCTCTCCTGCTTGGCAGTTAGCTGGCTTTGCTTATCTGAACTTTTGCTAATTAATCCCCCCTATTCAAAAGGCTCATTCAACAACACTTCATGTTGACATGATGGAGTACAGATGAGAGCGCTCATGGCTCAGTCTATATGCAACTGGAAAAACAAAACATGGAACAAAACACTGTGGCTGCTTAGAGCTAATGCTTTGTATGTTTGGAATAAAAAATCCAATAAATCATTTGACTACAGCAAACCAGTATAACACAGATTATGGTATGAAGGAGATATACACTAATTCAGATTTAAACCTGGGTTCATTGACTTTAGAACAGTGGTTCTTAACCTGGGTTCGATCGAACCCTAGTGGTTCGGTGAGTCGGTCTCAGGGGTTCGGTGGAGCCTCCGCCCTGGAATTTTTTATACCATTTGTTACAACATATCTTTGTGAGCAATCGTTTTCGAGGATGCTGGACATAAAAACTAAGAAAAGGAACAGACTTTGCTGTGAAAATGACATGAGACTGGCACTTGCCAAGGTGAAGCAACGCATATCTGAACTGGTCTCTCAAAGGCAACAGCAGAAGTCACACTGAGGTAAGTTGTTGTGAGTTCATGCACTGTGTTGGTTTTGTTATTTGAACAAGGTGATGTCAATGCACGGTTAATTTTGTGCACCAGTAAAAAAATCACATTTTATTTTTTATTAAAGAAGGGTTCGGTGAATGAGCATATGAAACTGGTGGGGTTCGGTACCTCCAACAAGGTTAACAACCACTGCTTTAGAAGTTACAGCAAACCTCCAGCCCACACTGAGCAACACTATTTGAAGTTGTGTTTCTGGCCACTTAGGAAAATCACTCCCATTGAAACTTTTTTCACGCTCTACCAACTCCACAGGGAAATATCTTACTCATCATACCTGCTACATATTCCACTATGTTCACCAGCTAGTCGCTAACATTGTAAGTTAGTGTAACAAAAGTCAAACAGCAGTCGCTACCGGTTAATGTACTGTGGGTTTTTAGAGCTGTTTCACTAAAAAAAATAGTGATGGGTTTATACCAGCAACTTTTCATTTTCTCAATTATTAATAAAGAAATATTTCTACCAACTTAAAGGTCAATTCAGGTTTAAGCTTAATCCCATTCTTATCCCTTAATGAACACTGTTTAAAATGATTCCACATGACAAAAATGTCCTAAGCATGAGGCTTATGAATTTGTCCTCATCGTTCTGATCTCCCTTGACCCTCAGATATTTCTCTTGACAACAACTGCAGACAGATATAAAGACACAGACATCCTTCAGTTGCCTTCTATCATCATTTTCATATTACCCAGAATCCCTGCCCATTGCTATTTCCCCAGTGGTTATTAGGGGCAATTAGTGTCTCTCTCAGATTCAGCTGAGCAGAACTATGAAGGGTTCACAGATAAAAGTTGGAACGTACAAGGAGTTCCTTCATGCTGGGAAGTCAATCAGCAGCTTTCCTCTCTCTGTCTGTCTTCATATGTGTCAGTCCGTCCCTCTATGTCTCTTTCTGTCCGTCCTTGTGTCTGTCACTCTTTACATGTCTCCTGCTGTGAAGTTCATTTTTTTCTGTTCTGCTCTTCTTGTCTCTTGATCTTTTTCTTCCTGTCTCACAATTTTTTCTCACCCTTGCTGCCTCCTTCAATTTCTCCGTCTCCACCTGTGTCTCTCCCTGTACATCTCTGTTTATAATCGGCTTGTTTTTTTTCTCTCTTTCTCCCTCCTCTGCGTGACTACAACTCTTCCCTGTTCCCCCAAGACCCCAATCCTCCTCTTCATTCCAGAGCTTGCCTGACTGACAGAAAGAGTTTATCATGTTTCGATCCTCCCCAGCACCTCATGACCTGCTCCTCATGACCTCTTGTTCTTATTGCTACCGTACATGGGAAAGTGAACAGGGCTAATTAACTGTCAGACTCAAGAATCATGACCAATCAAAGGGTTGGTTGACTTACTCTCACTTCCTCTAGTGGTGTTAAAGTTTTAACAGGTAACAGTTTTTCTTGCTTGCGTCTCAGTGATTTTTGCCACTACTTCCACACAGTGAAAGTGCTGAAAGAACAGTGGCCTTGAGATATCAACAGGCTGCAAATTAAGAAAACATCTTTGTAACTTGACAAAAGCTGGGCAGCATTTAGAAAAATACACTGCAAATACATGAAACACATTTGAAAAACATGCTACAAATACATAAAAGGTCAAGAGGACAGTGAACACAGCTTAGAAACGATTGTTGTTGGTAAGATAAGCCAACATTTGTGACTCAGAAGTTTACATCTGCTTACATCTGGACTGACTTATTGAAGTGTAAAAGTCACATGAACTCGCAGAGCCAAAAAGTCAAATCCTATCAGTCATGAGGAGATGTGTATTTACGACAAACTTTACCTTCTAGTTTGCCAGTAATGACAGACACCCTGCAGCCTGTATGATAATCACCACCACACCTGAGGAAGGTGCTCTCTGTTATTATGGTAAGTGTCTAAATGCTGCATGTGTTGTCAAGTTGATGAAGATTTTTCCTTAATTTGCTTGTGTTTTTGTCTTTTTGCATGTTTGTGCTTGCTCATGGTTCAGATTCAAGGTCTAGACCCATGTTTGTGCTTGCTCATGGTTCAGATTCAAGGTCTAGACCTTAGAATTTTTAAGATTACAAGACAAACTAGCATTATTTATAGAAAAGAAAATAGAAGAAAACTATGGTTACACTGTAGCTGTTTTGCCTTGTAGGCTAGCAACGTGCGTGGTGGTTCTTTCATAAGTCCCAGCTTCATGAAAAACACAGTATGGATTGCAGATAGATTTTGCAGAAACTTTTTGAAACTATTTTGTATATTCAGAGTATATCATGTTGCTTTGACCTGATTTGAAATAAACACTAATTTTGGCCTGATTCGGCTGTGCCTGGAGTCAAACACCAAAGCGAGCATAAGTGAATGTCATTTGGCTGAAATCAACCAGTGTTCATGTATCCAGACTATTCTGCAAGTCCCTTTCCAAGGATTTGTGGTTCAGTGATCCAAACGGCCCTCCTGCACTGAATTGTATTACGTTTTGCTTTGCTATTCTGTGGTTTCTTACATTCTATTTAATGCTTCTATCAGAGCTCGCAGCGCTGGTGATTCAGAGCGAAAACCCTGCCACCATACATCTGAAATTAGCCGACGTCAGCGTTCCCAAACACAGCTGTCTCTCTCCCCTCGTGTAGTTCTGCGGTTCAGTGCAGTGATCTTTATTGCATTATGCTGTGTGAGGGTTTGCTGGGTTGTTCTGTGGTTTGCTATACCGTACTGTGTATGTTGGACTCCAAGTTTTTTTGGTTTGGAGCGTTGGACCTGTTTCTTCCCTCTGTAGTTCCACTGTGTTAGCTTTTTTTTGTCACTGTCATGCAGTGGGCTTTTTATCTATTATCCTCACTTACTGACTCTCAGGGTCACAGACACAGCAGATAAAGCATAAAGTTGGCAACGTTCACACCATCTTTTCACTGATGGAGAACAGGCGCTACGTCTCATATAAATAAACCTAACCATCTCTCTTTTTTTCACTATTGAGCAGACACAGATGTGGATGCATGCATGGCCGCACATATACATGCACACGCAAACACACAACTCCCTCCACCTCCGCAGATTCCAAACACCCACACTTACGGTACATACCACCCTTTTCTACTGGTTCATTTTCCGTCTTTCCATCATGGGCTTCTCCAGCCAGTGAAATACATAAGAGGAGCCTTTATACTTGTGGGAGGATGACTAAGTGTTAGTACTGCACTGAAAGAGTGTGTCTGTGGGTGAGTGGGAGTGTGTGTGTGTGTGTGTGTGTGTGTGTGTGTGTGTTTGGGGGGGTGCTTGTGCCCAGGCATATGCCTTTCACAAAAGAGAGTACAGAGAATTTGTTTATGTACACCCCTGCATGTGCGCCTGCATGCAAGTTCTCTGTTGCATTGGTGACACTTTGAAAACAACATTTCAGCTCCTCAAACCTCTTGGCCTTTCCTCCTCTCTCTCTCTCTCTCTCCCCCTCTAACCAGCGTGAAGTTAAACATTCCAAACAGTAATCCAATAAAGTCTCATTAATCCAAATGGCTGCAGAGAAATGGCTCAGATGAAAGTCCGCAAACTACACTTGGCATCTTTTCAATAAGTGTGAAATACAATTACAAGCGCACGCAAACACACACTACACACCCATTCATGCGTTCACAAAAGATTTACACAGATACACAATGACGTTCACACACACTCCACACATGCACACACACGCAGAAAGAATAAGAACATGAGTCTAACCTGCTTATTTGTCCACACTCTACACTCTAACATAAAACTATATAATATATTATAAACTGAAGCCAATACCAGTTTACAATCTGACATTACATTTAATGGGGAATTGAGTGTGTCTTCATGTGTGTGTGTGTGTATGTGTGTGTGTGTGTGTGTGTGTGTGTGCTCTCATTTCAATGGCATATTCAGCAGCTAATCTCCCTGCTTCCTTTACTATATCAGCGCCACAGGACATAAACAGTCCAGCGCTCAATGTTTCAAACAACAATATGTATTTCGTCATTGTTTATCGGACAGGCAGCAGATAAAGACGCACATATCAAGCTACAATGAACAATGCTTTATTTAAATTTCATTGAAAAGTTGTTTAAGCCTTCAGACCTCAATGACGGCAACCTACCGGTGAACCGGTCATTACAAACAAACATTGTTCAAACATACAGAACATTAGAGGTAATGTTTAGCGCTATTTGCCTCGTGCTTCTCTTATAAAACGCATGGAAGCAGTTGTCTGCTGCTAGCTGTCAGAGGACGGAAAGTTAACCACACGGACGTGCAAACCAACCACCCAGCGCGTTCTAATCCTCTTGTAAAACCAAAACAGAATTTGTATGGGAAGTTTTGTCTGACACCATGTTTCGGTTGAAAGACTTCAAAGACGAGGTCTAACTGGTTGGTTTGGCAAAACCACATCTGGTTAACGTCTCCAATGTGATTAAGTACAGCTGAGGCTGGGGAACTGTTTATTAAGCAATAAATCGATACAGAAGTATTTGATTAAATGCTGCAGCCATTAAAAAAGTCTTAGGGTTGAACAGTCATATAGTTAAATATCGCATAGCTTCAATGAGGAGCGGGAACAAGCTAATATGGAATACACACTTGAGTTGTTGTATTAGAGTGTGTATGATACTGTAAACTTACATTCAAATTTACACCCAGTGGTTGTATCTTTGGGCTGTAAACCTGTTAACGGATTTTTGGGACCACTTTGGGGAAGCAGAAACAAACTGTAAACACAGGATTAACATTTTACTACTTTTTAAGATAATATGGTAGCAAACAGCTGATAATTTACACATCCAGCAGATCATTTGGAGTTGTTTGTGTCCATCTGGCAACATTCGGTCTCTTTTAGCTTTCCACTAACTCCTGAGGGGAAGTATCTGTTCCTTCAGCTGCTAAATGCTCCACTATGTTCTCTAACTTTGTCTGCTGTTTGATGCTGAGCAGGTAGCGAAGCCTCCAGTCCAATGGGTTTCTAGAGCTTGCTAAAGAAACAACACATATGAGAGCAATGAGTGAACCAAAACAGTAAAGTTGTGGGTCATAAAACCAAAACAATGAGCTAAAATACGCTTTTAAAGTTCTTTATGGCTGAGGGAAACTGCAGAATCCGGTGATAATTCTCTGTGGGTTTGTCATCGCAACGGTCCAGTTACTCTCACAAACAGTCAAATTATCCATTTTTGACACAAAGATATTGACTATCGCAGCTTCAAGGGGGAAGAAATGTATGATGAAACGTGCAATCGAGCAAACGGACATTGAAAGAAGGGAGCTGAAACTCCTGCCATGACATGAAGTAGCAAAAAGTTGGCAGACAAAGCAGGATTAGCTTATCAGGAGCTGTTTGATTTGACACATTTTATAAAGCATACCCAGACAGACACGCAAACAAGCACAGGAAACGAGCCTAAACACACTTACACGCATGTTAATTAACACAAATACACTTTGTCCACGTAGACACACACATACATATAAACACGGCTTTCTTTACTTCTCTGCCAGGCGCTCAGCAGTGAAACTCCCATTGTACACGTCTCATTTTTATTTACTGAGCCATAACTCAGCGTGAATGGAACTCGTGCACCTGTCTGAGCATCACTTTATTTCCCAATAAATTTCACTTGCTTATAAAAACAGCAGACAGACACTTCGGAGTCGAGCAGGAAGTTGCAGTCTCATATCTCAACCCACACATACAAGGTTCATTTTATTCAACAGTATCTCTGCGTGAGACCCGCACAGAAGAATTGTGGGTGAAACCGGAATTGTCAGTGATAAAAGTGACATGGAGAGTAAGTGGGAGGAAGAAAGCATAAAAGAACTAAAATGGGGGGGCTGAGGTTCACTACTTAAACAAAGAAATCACTTGGCGGCGCCTATTGTTGAGAGATCTTTCATTTAGCTTTAAGGGAAGCCCTCGACAGCGACCTGAATGAGTGGATGGAAAGGGGTGTGTCTCACTGTTTGAACTGTGACCCAAAGGTCAAGCACCCCTCCAACGTCCTTGTAAAGGTATACCCCTGTACACACACTGAAAAGCACACAGACTGTCAGGGACGACAACACGCACACTCGAGTGCGCACTCACTCGCGCTTGAGCGATCGCACGGCGACAGACAAACACACACAAAGGCAGACACACACATTCTTGAAGTCGCTCCGCGCCGTCTTAAAATGTTCCATTCTACTCGCGCACACACACACACCCACACACGCGCCATTTTACCTTTGGACTCGTTCCAACATCAAGGGACAGTGTCACTGTGTAAACTTCTCTCTGATTGTTTAGCCTGGCGGTCACAAAGATATACAGAGAATGGCCATGATACTGACATTTGCTTTAGCTTTATTGCGCAGATACGTCAGTGTTCAGATGTCTGCAGGGGTTTTTGTGGCTCACTTGAATTTTAACCATTTATGGAGGCATGTGTATTTGAAACATAAGTCTTACAATTGTTGTCAGGTTGAACTTTATTAGCAGCTCTTAAGTAAGGTCGGTAGTTAAATGTCTTATGTTATCAGGAGGTTTATAGTTCAGTTGTTCATGTGTGGTAGGTTAGGATGAATATTGGGAAGGGATCCAAATCTCTAATAGTGGTAGGTAGGTAAATAAAGCTTTCTCAAATGAAATGTATGCTGGGAACTATGGTAATTAGGTTACAATGGCTGTGACTGGATAGGAACCCCTTTCCCACATTTTTATTACCATATATAATGAGATTTGTTTACTGCCCCAATTAGCTGAAAGCAGAGAATCACACAAATGAAGTGAGTTTGGACAATTTCCAAGGTTTCGTCAAGAAGAGGACAATCCTGTTACAGTCTAATTGCATGGCGAAGTGCTGGTGCATTTTGGTATGCTATCAAAATTGTAGTGAACAGGCTTTGGCAACATCTTACAGTGCATTGTAAGAAAAAAATAATGCTCTCAAAGCCTTTCCACAAATACCTGTGTAAAGCTAAGAAAATAAGACTAAGAACCTACACCCATGCTAGCATCTTGTGAGGCTGTACTTAATTTACCTACTTGAGTTAAATGTATGCATATTCACAATGCCAATGCTCACATGGTGATGTTTAGAAAGTATAAAGTTTATAATGTTCATCATGTTAATTTAGGATACTAATATTTGCAAATTAGGACACAAAGTGCAGCTAAAGTTGACTGGAAAGTCATTAGTGTAGCATGTACTTTGTCATGAACCAAAGAATTTGACCTGATAATGGCAAACCATGAAAACTCAAGGGATCATCAAGTCTACAGTTCACCCATAGGCTGTCTTTAATCGCAATCCATCCAAATGCTGTCAAGACATTTCACTCAGAACCATAAATTTTAACTTATGGTGATCCTAGAGGAAAAATCCATCCAATAGTTGAAGTTTCCGATTCCTTAGCTAGGAACATGAGGTGTTCAAGGTGCATGAATTGATGGATAAAATGTGTCAATTACAAGCTCATTACATGCAATAGTAAACTTAATATCTACTGTACGTCTTGAGCTAAGTTTTTTCTTTCCTTCAACAAGGAAAATTTATATGTTTTAGAATTGGCCGGAATGAGGTTTCTGCACGCAATGGAGCTGAAATTCTGAATCAAGACAACAGTAGACAGTCTGCTACTGCTGCACTGGAGCCACTGGGGTCAATTAGCTTGATCCTTGGCAATTAATAAAATAAATTTCAATACTGACAATTGTTCTCTCTTTATGCCCAGATTGGCTAACCCTACTGGATTCTCATGGGTAATTTCTTAGTTATTACCATTAGAACGCATGAATTGCTGAAATCCTACATCCAAATTCCTTTCAGCAACATAAGAGGCATTACCTAAGAGTCAATGGTTATACCGCATGGAGGCAGAGAAGGAAATATCTATATTACAAAGTCACTAAAGAGAGTCGAAGAGACGAACCGTGAGTGTCTTAAAACGCCACTGCTGTCAGTGAGTCCTGCACCATCTTTGATTTTACATGGCTCGTCTTCACTTTATTGTCTTTCTCTTTTCTCTGTTGGAATAAATCATGTATTTTTGTTTCCCTGGTTTCCACCAGGCATGACTCTGTAACATCGCAGCCATGACACTGTTTTGTGCTGTTCTCCATGCGGCTTCATACCCCACAATGAGGACTTTGTGTCATTTTTCCTAGATGTACGATTGGACGTCTTCATAGGGTGATTTATTTTGAAAGTATAACAGATTTTCTATGTCGTTTCTGTGTCTGACTTCCAGCCAGCTCAATCTGGAACTTATGGAAGCTTTTGATATGTGCTGCAACACTTCCAGCGACTCGCAATCATTGTCATGAACGGGCGCGATTAGCACCACCTGCTGATCCGCAGCCGGAATGCATCACAACAGTACTTTGTGAGATTGAGCCTTTACTTTAGAGCTGCCTGATGTCATTTTCCCCCAAGCTTTGAGGTTGCTAAGAAGATTTTCTACCACCTGGTGATTATGTATTTTCAACATTCTTAATTAACTAATTTAATTGCATTATTAATTCATGTGTGTCGGGTAAGGTTGAGGTCAGGGATCTGTGCAGGTCAGTCAACTTTCACCACACCAAAATGGGAAGAAAAAAAAAAAATCTTTCTGGGCCTGGCTTTGCACTGTTGCATTGTCCCACTGAAACAGGATAGGGCCTTCCCCAAAGCTGGAAGAACACTATTATTTATGAGTATATCCTGTAGCACATACATGACTCTGAGCATTAGCCCAAATAGTGAAAAATGAATGTGGGTATGTCCATATAGTGTACAGGCATTACTGATCACCTGTTTGGCTCTCCTGTTTTTCCTGTTACAAGCAGAGGGCCATAAAAAACAGTTTTAAACCAAACCCATGTCAACACAACATCTGGAACTCCAGTGGCTGAATAAGAGTAACATATGTGTATATCTTTATGGCCCTTGTACCCCATTTCTAAAGAAAGAGTGGAGAGGGAAATCAGTATGATTAATGAGAGTTAGATGCTCTGTATCTACTCCTTGCTCCCCTCCAGTGGTGATCTTAAATGTTGTCCTTCAAACTGTACATGAGCCTAAACAGATCAGCAATCCACCTGCATCCAGAGCAATACACAGCGCTCCTTCCCTCTTCCTATGTCGCACTCCGGTGACACTCTGACACATTTTGGCAGGAGATGTATCGGACAGCTCCGGTAAGACCCCTGCTGGATGTCTTCAGTTCATTTAACAGCCTTTACTACTTATGGAATACCTCACACATCTGTCAAAACAGATCAATTGAGTTCAAACGGGTGTCAGAGGGGCAAACCGCATTGCCACAGGCCAGCGCATTCTTCCCCCCGATGCGTCACATTGTGTGTGTGTGTGTGTGTGTGGTTTGTATGTGTGTATGACACAGGCCAACCATGCTGACTCCTTCATAGCTTGCTGGTTTCAGCAGGGGGAAGGCATTTAAGGACCCCGGTCTCCTGTCTTTTCTCTTGTTGTGTGGCTCCTCCCCGCCTGTCCTTACTCTTTTCATCCTCTCTCGTCACGCCGGCTTGGCTCCTCTCTCTTCTCTCTACAGATCTTCTGTTTCTTTTACTGTCTTGTCTTGCCAATTTTCCCCATCTTTGTTCTTTTCTTTTTCTCTTATCTTCTTGTCCTCTTCTCATTTATCTCGTCCGCTCTCTTCTTCTTGTCTTCTTATTTGATTTCTTATCGCTCCCTTCCACTTGCCAATAGTTCAGCTTCATCATACGCCAAAAAGGCAAACCAAACACATCTCATGACTCAACAGCGGCAGCAGCAGCAGCAGCACACTGGGCTCTGATGTGGACAGAAACCTGATAGGAGCTCATATTGCAGGAGCTCAACTCTCAGAAGCCTGGCCTGCCTTGCATATACACATTCACACACACACACACACGCACACACACACGCTAAGTACAAACACATGCAGGCATGCAGGCTGATGTATACCACATTAGAGAGGTCTGTCATTCATTCACTCAGTCATTCTGTTGTGACCCCTTATATTCACACACATGTGCATACATACACATTATCTGTCATTCAATTGGCCCAAACTTCCTCATTCATTGATTTAAAAGCACACAAACAAGTCTCACACAAACACACATAGAGGTGAGGGGGTCGTCCACACATGGGGCCCTCAGGCAGAAGCTCAATTACATGCCAATAACACACCATGGGGCTGCAACAGCACAATAAAAATATAAATGTGCTGGCTCACTGACAATATTAACAGCTTTAAGAGCAGGGACTCCAACAGCCATCACTGATTTACAAGCGACTATTAATCAAAAGTCGCTCACGTCTAAATGATCTCCTTACTGTCCTATAAAAGAGAGGGAGATGGCAGTTTGGGAGTCCCAGATCTAAATCACTTAAGTTAAAATTCCAAGATTACACATTATCAGTCTTCTGGATAAATAATCTCCTCTTCAAGTTCAGTATTCCTGCAACTTATCACACCGTTCACCTTTACTTGACTGGAAGATGTTTGCCAGAATGATAAATTCCCCTCCAACGAGGCTGAACCAGGAGGGGGCTGGGGGGCTCTGTTAGATTTCTGCGCCCCCTGAAAACGTTTCACTCGGGGCCCTGAAACAGTAAATATCTATAATCCATATAAGCCCTGTTCCACTCAGGGCACCCCTCCACCCATTTACCCACCCATTTAAGGAGGGCCCCCGCAGAGCAAGAGACAAAATGACCAACAAGATATTTCCTCTAGACAATTTACAGTGTTTCTTCTGTGAGGGGTGACATTACCTATATTACCTACATTACCTATAGAGAATGATTATATTATATTACTGGTAGGATTCTCCCCCACATGTAAGGATAATTTTTATTATTGAATAATATGTCAGCTATTTTTTACATTCATTATTCTGACCCCAACTTTTCCCTAAGACACAATTTTCTGTCAGACTAAGAGCCGAAAACACAAAGATATTCCATCTACAATGATATAAAGCTGAAGAAAAGCAGCTTATTTAGGAACTGGAACCTGAAATCAATTGATAAATCAATTAATAGCTCTTTGTTATGAATCCCCTGGAGGCCCACTGAGGGTCCCCGGACCTCAGTTTGGTAACCACATGACAGGCGCAGTGAAGAGGACTAAATTAAGATGTTTCCAAAGCAGCTCTTGTCTTTCTTCACCTCCACACACACACACACACACACACACACACACACACACACACGCGCGCGCGCTCATGTTGATCTTACCTGTGTCTGCTGGCCGCTCTCTGTCCCGTCTGAATACTGGACTCCGAATACCCGAGACCCCAACTAACCCGGGCCAACATGAAAACAAGCAGGTAAAACACGGTCTCCATCCTCGTGTCTGGCGTTGAGTCAAACACAAATAAATGTCATTTAAGTTCCAACGTTTATCCAAAAAGAAAAGTCTCTCCTCAGTGACGAGCTGTCGGTAAGTAAAGATGGAGAGCCATGACTGGGTCACACGGTCCAGTCAAGTGCATTTCAGATGTTAAAGTGCGGCTGAAGGCGGCTGGAGGAGTCTGACGCTGCTGCTGAGGAGCGGAGCAACAAGAGGAAAGTTTCCTGTCAGAGCTCCAGCAGCAGTCATGCCCGCTCACAGCCCCCTCCTCTCTGCGTACTACAGTCAGCATGTCCCTCTCCCTCCCTCTGCCCTCATGGACATTTTCTCTGTTTCTCTTTAAGACTCAATTCAGCTCAGCTCATTTCAGCTCCATTCAGCTGAAACTGGCTTCCTTGGCATTGTAAGGTCATTTCGACCTTTGCCAAAAGCAATTTCTACAACAAAATAACCAAAGAGAGCGTCCAAAAGAAACAAGGAAACCCCAGAAAGCCTTAAAGCCCCCCAACATTAAAGTTCAAAAACAGGTGGGACTTCATTATAAAACATTCCTCATATTAGATGATTATATTTAAATGGGCTGGGTTTCTTTTCTCCAACTGTCCAGGTACACCAGAGCAACATATAGGCTTATATATTCAGTTACTCCAGCAAAGCTTTTTGGATATTTTCTTAGTAGTCAGATTTCTCCATGAGGGGTTTAAAAATATCCTGGTTTATTTGACACTATAAGAGTCGGCCTTAATGTCTCCACCTCTCCTTGTTCCCTCTCTGTGTTTAAAGGTTGGCAGACGTGTGTAACCTCATGTCTTAGATGGCAGATAACTTGTTGTCTACTTCTCATAGACTTGTAGTTGATGTTTAAATTTCTGTTTTTCAGAGCACTTCAGTGTCTTCTCTCCATGTTAGCCTAAAGCATAGACTGTATATAAACAGTGACGACATGTTTCTACTTCCTCCCACTTTATTAGAATGAACCCACAATGTTTCAGGTCTGGACGCTGCCATCTTGTGCGAGTCTGTGCAGTAGTGATCGAACTTGGAGCCATAATATCGAGCTCGCATACATACACCCATCTTTTTGTAGCATCAAATAAATAATTAAAACCAAACTTTTTAAGAAATTGAACACTTCCACCAACATCGGTGTGAAAAGAACTATCTGAAGATAGAAACCATCTTTTGGGGAAATGTATTTGTTGTGTTTTTCGTGTCATACGCTAACATTGAGGGTGTGGTTTGTGACCCACCCAGCCACCAGGGGGCAATTGGGAAGTTTTTGGCTTTACTTCTGGGGAGCAGCTGGTATGTTGTTTGTCTTTATGTACAGTCAGTGGTTTAAAACTATGTAACTTTGGCTAACCAATAACCACTACAGCCGCAAGTGCCAAGAATTACACCAGTTGGATTTTCTTTCATTTCCTAACATTCTTGATTGAGATGCTTGAAAGAGAGGGATCTTGTATGACTTAAAATGTTGTTGAACAGTAGCAGAGGTAGAAAGGAACTTTAAAGTCAGTTAACTGGTTCAGTTAGTTCCAGAGCAAAATGTATCTCTATCTAAAGTTATCTAACATTAGCAAACAAAAGTTACTGGTCACACCAGACCAAGTAAAGCTGTAGTGGCCAAAGCCCTGAGTGTATTGGACTGAACAACGGTGCATTTAACTGCTCATGAGCTCACTTTAAAAGTAATCAACTCAAACAGTCTAATTTCAATTTTAAATTTAAAGTGGGAATTCATTTAAGTTCTTCAAAATATGGAAATTTAAACATCTAATGTACAATTCCATGACAGCTGTACAAATAGTTCAGCATAGAGAAAACTAAAATCCCTTTCAGTGTACAGGTTGAGCAACAGCTTCTTTACATTCAGCCAAGGATTGTGTGTGTGTGTGTGTGTGTTGTGTAGTTATAGCTAGAGTGCCCCCCGCCTCCTCTTTCATAATCACAGAGTCAATTTTGACACAATCAGCCTGTCTCCCCTGTTTCCCTTTTGATCACTTTGGCAGATTCCAGTCTAAGAAGTGGATGACATCTAACAGCCTGACTCATGGGAATGACACACAGACAAACACACACGCGCACACACACACACACAAACAGCACGTAGTAGCAACTCCTTATCCAGTGGATAAGGAGGTGTGATTGATGTCCTCGTACTCCTCCAGCCAAAAGACGGTTTGACTCCTCGCTATGATTTACATTGCACTTCATTTCCCCTTCCACCTCTTTCCTGTCATTATCTGTGTACAAATTTAGCATACATGCCAAAAAGTTAAAAATAGTTCTACAATCTCAGCAGTATTCTGGTCAGATATACAGTATCCAAAGACAGTTTAAACTCCTTGTCATTCCAGGTCATTTCATTTGCCAAAATCTAATGAGTGGCTCATTTTTGTCTGTAGGTCAAAAGGAAACAAAAAGCTGGACTGGGCTACTCTTTTACTACTTCTTCTATTTGGTCATTCATGAGCCCTGAACACTTTCTCTTTCATCATGACTAACTTTTGGAAGAACTTTTTTTTTTTCCCAGAGTTGCCTTGTTCGCCCACTTTATTTGTACATTTTTACTCAATGAAATCTGTGCATCCCCTCCACGGCTGCCACAGCGGAATGCCCCGCTCAGCAGTCTTCCCATCAGCCCACTAATGAGATCAGTTCTCCCAGCTGCTCTGTCACAGACTCTGCGACTCCCCATCGAGAGCGTAGCCAGGCATGAGGAGGGTGAGGCGGTAAGAAACAGAAACAGAAACATACAGCCACTAACCTGTTAGCGCATGATGGAAACCTGATACTAGGTATGTATTTCCAGTATTCATCAACTACACCAACTTAAGACATTCATCAAACCAAGACATTAATCAAATATATTGGCTGTTGACTGAAGTTAGAGTGCCAGTGTGGAACAAGTCGAAATGTGGCACATTTGTTCCATGACTGCTGTGTTTGTCTTAGTGGTTTTTATCCACTTTAGCTGGTAACCCACCATCAATTTAAATCTCGCTGACAGATTGATCAAAGTATAGAAACATAGCCTTAGATTTCTGTAAAGTAGATTCCCAGCACACAGACATCTGAATGTTTTGAGGTCCGTGCAAAACAAAGCACTTGCCAAACAAAAGTTGGAATATATTCAGCAGATTGGGAAGTGGTGACCTCCGTTTGGTGATGAGAGGCCCGCTGTACTTTGCCCAAAAAGCTCATAGCTTATTAACTGTAGCTAGAGGCTGCAACTTGGCTACTGCACCGTTCAAATGAACGGTGAGGCTGGTGTGAGGGGCTGTAAGTGATAAGAATAAACGAGAGGCCTCACAAACCACGTGATCTGTGACACAAACCAGACATAAGAAGAACTTTAATAGGGGTGAGTTGAAAGATGGAGTGAAGGCTGTGAAGAAGGATGACGTTCATCTCGTAAGAGCGCAAAAATTATTACTCACGTTGCCCCCTTGTTAACTATAAATCTTAAAAAAGCAATGCATCTGGACAGATACATATAGACAAAGTCACACCCTGTTTCATTTCAGCCAAATTCCTTCCCTAAATTACTTCCTCCTCTGAAGCCAAAGCTTGTCAAGATTAATCTGAAACATTTCCAGAATGAGATTAAATTCAATTAGCCCCGCTCACAGATTTCTGTTCTGAGCCTGGCGTGTCATGTAGAGACAGGTGTCACCAGCTTATCGACTGGACATTTCAAACAAACTGTTCATTCAAAAGTTCATTCAACTTCTGTGTGCTGTGCACGGCATAACATAACAGATTTCATCATCCTGGGGGCTGCTGGCAGAGCGTGTGGAGGATATTTCTGAAGCTGTTTTTCCACTTAATTTTCATTTCCCTTTACCATAAAAGAGGAACATGATAGCTTGTGCAATAAGACCTGTGGAAATCGACCATTGTGAACTGTATTAAATCTAAATTCTCTGAATTCTCTCAGTGCTACATGTGCTGTTCAGCTAACAGACCAATGAGGTTGTCCAAACTTCCATCACTCCCTTCTTCACTCATTCACACTACACATCTAGTCAATAATGAGCACAGATTTCAGATTTCAGATTTGACACTTACTGATCATCATTTTGCATCATCACTGACAGTACCTTTAGCATCTAGTTGCAGGGTTATTAGCATTATATGCTACTATATGATTTCAAACACAGCCTATAGCGGCCCTGGGAGCACACCTGCCATCCCCAAGACCTCAGAAATTGAGAGGATTTTGAAAGAAAGTGTCTGCTGGTCGTCCAATTTGAGTTTCCAAGAGTTTGTTTCCTACATTCTGGTCACTGAAAAGAACCAAATAATAAGTATTTTTATGTGAAATACTTTTAGTAAAACTTGACCCCATCATAATTAACTGAGCTGCAAAAACAAAGCCTAGGTAGCAGGTTAAAAAAACCTGCTCCGCTCCACCTGTCCCATGTACATCAGCAGTTCTACACATCATATGGTGCAGAAAACAGATTCTGATAACGTAAAATGTGTGGAAATATGTCAGAAATTGGAAGAAATATGGAAGAATTCAACTGAAAAATGGGAGTCTCTCAAGAGGGTTGGCAAGTATGGCAGTAGGTTGTACTTGTACTTAAATTAGCATGCTAACACGCTGATGTTTAATAGATATAATGTTTAACATCATAGTTTAGTGTCTTAGCATGCTAATGTTTGATCATTGGCATGTAAAACACAAAGTACAGCTGAGGCTGAGGGGAAGGTCATTAGTCTTTTCATCATAAACCAAAGTGTTGGACAGAGTTCAAATCTGACCTGATGATAGTGCCAGATGAAGTTATTACTGTTCATCCGGAGGGTGTCATAAATGTCTAAACCAAGTCTGATGGCCATAAATCTAATAGATGTAGATAATTCACTCAAAGACACAAATGTCAACCTCATAGAAAAAACATTTTTTTTAAAAGTGGACCACCAATGTCAGTAGTCAGTTGTTTTCCTCTGGGGACTATGAATGTATGTACAAAATGTGAAATGCAATCTATCTAATAGCTCTTAAAATATTTTAGTTAGACCAAAGGGGTGGAGTGACTGACCAACATTGCCATCCCCAGAGCCATGCTGTTTGAAAAAGACTAAAAATGAGCTTACTCTGAAAGCATTTGCATGTTGGTATGACTCCATGTCTCTCAGTATCCACACAGCCTGACCCTCCTCTCCTCCACAAGCCGTGATAACATTCATGGTAATGTTTCCCAGGAGCCTGTGTCCACTGGGAGCTCTATACCAGTACGACAGGCTGTTTCTTTCAGTTTATGTTCTGTTAACTTTTATTTTCTCCCGCAGATGCTGCAGGGTGAAGCTCACTGATGAGTTTCTTCTGCTTTCCTTCCTCGCAGTTAGCCTCAATTCACTGGAATCTCTGGCGCTTTCATCGGTTTATGTGGTTGCACTGTGAGGCTTCTTTTAAAGAATGCAGCTGGACAGCATTTTTTTCCTTTCCTGTGGCTTTTAATTAATTGCGTCTTCCTTAAACTTGCATTTGTGGATGTACTTGGATCGACCCTGTCAGTTGTGTGTGGCGTTCAATGGGGCTGGGCCACTGGACTCTTGACCAAGGTTCTTGGGAAGATTAACATTCCTGCGAGGGGGACCACTTTTTCTCTGCCATTATAAATAGGCAGGATTAGGCCATGCAACAAAACAAACACGGCTTTCTGCCGTAGCAAAATACAGTCTGAGTTGATGAGGGCACCATTCCTCTAGACACTAGTCCGAACTGTGTGATCTTTGAAAAGCTGGATTTCTGAACCTCTCTATTGTCCCCATTGTACCCCATTCCTTTTCTATCTACTCCCACTGCTTCCTCTACAGCCTTTATCTAGACTTTGTGTGTGTGGTGTTTGACTGGTGCATGTTTCCGATGCTTTGCGGCTGCCATGTTGACATTCTTTGAGGCTTGGCCTGCATTTCACATTTGTGCGGGTCAGGGTGCTTTGTTTGCTTTAACTATTATGGGAGACCCCCAGTTGTTATTTCGCACTTTGGAGGAACCTTTAAAATGCCTCCGCTGGTGTGGTATGCTCCGCTGCACAGAAAAGACTTGAGCCACGGGGGAGGTGTCTTAAGAGTGTAGCTCTGTCAGGCTACAGTCAAGATCTGGACTCACTGACTGATTTTATTCTTCTGAGGCTTTAGATGCCCAGGCCACATGTACTTACAAGACAGCCCGCATTCATAAGTCACACTGGTGCAGTGTCTGTGTGAGTGTGTGTCCAGCAAACATACAGTAGTCTTAAGCAAACCCAGGTTCCTCACACACAAAGTACCTTCATGTTTTCCCAGACTCTGCTGCACACACAGCAGGAGCCACAGTTTCTGAAACTTATCTTGACTCCTTTATAGTCGTCCAACAAAAAGTTACTGCTCTTTAAAGCCTTGTCAGACAAAGAAAAACAATAACGCCAAATTGAATGTGGTGGTCCTGTTTTTCTGCGCTCATCATCAGAGTTCACTCTCATGAGTCAAAAACCTCAGTTTCCTTGGGAAAAGATTAGAAATGGTATGTTCACATTCTAAAAGAGTTAATGTAATACATTCAATCTTCCAATGACCTCTCCTCACAGTACAGAAGGTCATTAAACTCAGTTATAACACTTCACATACTCTGTGTTGTCACAGGAATTCTTTATGATGCAGAGACATGGAGGCAAATGGGCGCATGACTTATATACCACAGAAATAATCCATAAACTGAGCCGCGTTCCTGGCCCATGATCAAAGTTACTACTCTATTAGAATGATGAATGCAATGTTTGATTTCTTTAATCCTGCTGAATTCAGCTGTGGTGTTCAAACATTTTCTGGAAACATGTAGCAATAAAACAAATGATGACTTTCCCGTCTACTGCTACTACTCATCATTTGCACATGGAGACGTTTCAAAGCATAGCAAGGACCCGACGCATAATGTTCAGATTTATGTACCTGTTTGGCCACGTGCGGCAAACACAACACTGACAAGAAGACCACCTCATAAAGTTGATGATGAACCTGCCAGCAAACAGCTGACTATTTACAAGTGAATTATGTTTCCGTTGCTTTATTCAAGCGGCAACCTCTGTGGCTGTGAAGTGAGGCCAACGCCAAAGTGAGGCTGGTTACAGGAACAGTCACTCTCCATAAGCCCCCATGTTTGAACTAACTCACCCATTCAAAATACTGTATATTAAGGCTTAAAGTGCTTTGATTGACAGGTGGGTGCCATCACAGGTGGCTTGTTTGAGCACCCAAGCTTCATTCAGCCCGTCTCAGCTCCAATCATGAACCATCATGTCTCTGCCCATTATTGGATTAACTCAGGGGAGGGCAAGATGGCCACCATAGTTTGAGCTTCACATCGGCTCTTCAGAAACCCATAAGTGATGTCATGGATATAATAAGTTTTTTACAGTCTGTGGTCTTATTTTAGCCCTGCATTTGTTTTCACCAACTTCCGAAGGGAAAACCTCCTATTATTCTGACTTTGGGAGTGTTCATGCAGTATTTTAAACCCCAATGCGAACCTTGACGTCACAAACGCGATTAGCTGTGTTGCTTATTTGAATCAGTTTGTTAACAAATGAAACCACATACAAACAGTCTACAGCTGCTTTTGTATTAACTGGATCATTGTATTGTAATTGTGCATAAATTGGATTTTGTTTAGATTTAGATTTTCCAGTGATGTTGGCTTGGCAGCTATTTTGCTACATGTTAGAAGACATGTCAGAACTGAATGGGAGATACCGTAGCTGTCAGAAATCCCCTGTCTGTACTGTATGCTATTTGGCAGGTAATGAGCAGGGGTTTTACAGGAGCTTTTTTTTTCTTTTTTTTTTTGGCTGAAAACAACTGCCTGCTGTTGTTGATATTGGCCAGAGACCTGCAGAGACCCTCAAGCTGCTGTTAGAGTGAGATAATTTTCCTAACAACTACTGAAATGTAGAAGTCGCTGTGCGAAAATATGGCAATAAAAATAATAGAATTAAAAACTCTCATGTCCTGGCATGCCAGAATATTCATTTCTTGTTATGTTTATTTGAGTTTTTATTTGATTGAACTTATGTTTAATATTTAGATCCGTCACTTAAGAATGAAACTGCTTGTATAAGAGGTTCTTACATGAAGTCCAATGAGCTGAAAGACACTAAAAAAAGGGTTTATCACTACAAACTACCCCTGTCACATCACACACACTCATCTGACTGATTATTATATAAACTGTTATTATAAAAGTGTTGATTGGAGCAGCTTTTACATTGATTGGGAACTTTTTACAGCCCAAAATTAAAATAAAACTTTATTATTGTACTTTCACTTTAAAGGCTTGTAAAATCCGATCCCCTCTAACACTAACACAGGCACGCTTCCGTTTATTTTCCCAAGATAATGTCTCATCGCTATCACATGTAGAAATAAATAACCAGACCCGGTCCTAGCCTTTTTCTGTCTGTTCTGTGCGGTTGAAACTCGTGTTCCAGTGATGCCGGGTGGGGCGCATGGGAAACAATTTCCCTATCATTGTAGTCATTACCTCGGACCCTTATCATCAAGAATGTTTGCCTAAGAAATCCTGCCTTAGTACAGTCCTTGAGAGGATGAGGATGCTATTATCCCTTGTGAAGATGAAGATGTCATGTACTGGTTTAGTCTCCCAAGGATTGTAAGATGAACAACATGTCCATTTATTGTTTATTCAAGAGAAGGGAGCCCTCAGTGTGTGCTCCACAAATCATACAAATCGTCTCATATTGTCCTTGCATGAGGCAGGGGATTATTAGAGAAACCATGTCGTGCAAATGGAAAATAGAAGCAGGGTTTAAGCTTCCAGTTTACTCTAAGTGCCACATGCCTGGACCAAAGCAATAATTAGGCATGTTCTACGAAGAAAACCTTCTGTCTTTTTCATCTGAGGCAATTGCTGATGCTGTCTTTTTATTGTAAGCTACTTAATAGTTGCCAGTGTTGGCACACTGTGTGAATGATGTGATGTCTTTTGCCCCGAATCGTCATACAAGATGAAACCGACCTCCTGTGTGGGCTTTGTTTGAAGAGGCTGAGCTCATAAACAAACCACGAGGGAGTTGCAGCAGGATGTTTATGAGGATGTGAGGTAGAATGAATTAGAAACCGCAGGGGCTTAAGCACCAGGACCACTGCCACACACACACACACACACACACACGCACATGTATGCACATTCATTCATGTATACATACAAATGCACACACACCATACAACACTAGACCTGATTGAGTTCTGTATACGCTGCGGATACACTCAAAGTCCAGTAAAACTAGAAACTGCTGCTTAACTTCAGCAGCACAACTTTTTATATTCAGTTAACTAGTTTTGTTTTATTTTGGCGTGCACTGTAAAAGTGCTATAAAAGTCGTTTTTTCACACTGTCTGCAGGGGAGGCCAGATGGGGGAAGTTTTTTGCACGAGAGGAACACACAGACAAAGAGAGTGGGTCAGAGAGTCCATCAGTCCGGTGCCCATCTGCAAAGCTTTAAGCCTGAAGCTAAACCATAAGTCCAACACCGTAACACACACAGTACATATATGTGAATCAAAACAGCAGATTTGCACAATTTCTTCATTTATGAGCGTTCCACTTGCTACATAATGTTTACCATGTGTCCGCAGCAATTGCATGCATCTTGCGGCAGCTGCTTTACCGCTGCGTTGCTCTCCCATGGGAAAAAACTCTAAGCCTTACTCTTGTTTGAAACTAAGTAGCCTTTGTTATCTGCTTATTTTGTCTGTTTAGGTGCATTTTCAGTGCAACGGCCCCTTTGTTTGAACTTTCATACTGAGGCTGGTACTCCTGGGAAAACATTGGTTTGAACTCAGAAGAACGGCTAGATTTTGGCAGAGTAACAGCCTGTTTTGACATTTACACTGCGCTCTACTTACCAAATACGTATTTGTGGTTTGTGTGTTGTGTTGTAATGGAGATGGAAGGTCAAAAGTTTGGGTATGAACACACAAAAATAGATAAGGCCTGTTGTCCCCTGTCCCAGTTTAGCATATACTCTTTAGTGTTGGGCGGCAGAGACGTGGTGCTTCTTTCTCAATAAGACATCTGTAATAATTCTATTCATTATTATAAGCAATAACCTGTGACATTGTTGTATTCTGCTCTCCGTTGATAACTTATTTAATCCAGCATCTGATTCCACCTATATCCAGATCATGAAAACATTTACACTGTCCAAACTCTGGTGTCAGGTAGACCCTCCCCAGGAAAAACACCCGCAGGAAGTCATATGTTTCATTTTTTCCAGAAGCAACAACAGTGGCCTGTGTGGGATAATTAGAAGAGTATGGTGGTATTGATAGTTATTATGTCTACGTTAGCTGGAAAAGAGAAAATAAAAAAAGACATATGAGATAATGACATACAATATACAATATACTCTGTGTCAGTCCACCACACAGGTGATCATTTTACAAAGACATCATCAAAGTGAATTAATCCTCCATAATCCTGTTTTAAAATGTCTAAATTGAATACTGATCCAAACCCCTTGGCCTTGCTTCAAAACTCCCTAGAAGGACATGTCCAGCCTTGAGAATTTTGGGACTTCTGGGGCCAAACGCATGCCTGACTGCTCCACCTGACCACTCAACTGATTCCCTCATGGACCAGCAAGCCGGGCTGCAGCCAGAGCTTTAATGAAAGTGCGAGTTAAAAAAGCAAAAAGACCCAAGTGAAGAAAGCCTTCTTTTGTGTGGGGGCATGTGCGTGCATGTGTTTAAGAGAAAAAGGAGAGAAAATACAGTTTAAATGTGTTGATTCTCTGTGTATGTGTTTGTAGGAGTCAACCATTGCCACCACCTACACCACCCATCGCCTTGAGCAGCAGGTTCAGCTTCAGAGTTTAACAGTGAAATCCCATCCAAAGCAAACACGGCAGTACCTCTGTTTCACTTTGGATTCCCGCTACTTGGAATTTTTGTTTTCTAAAAGGTGCTCTTTGTCTCCATTGACGTGTATTGATCTGACGAGGCATGTGGGAGTACACCCTCACTTAAAACTGACCCAGGAGGGCTGTTTAACTCAAACAGATACAGCCACCTGAATATGCGCGTTGACAGTAAGTAGCAAAGTTGAATATTGGCCCTCGTAGACCTGCAAACCTTCTCTGCTCCCCACATCGCCTCCTCTACCTTCCTTCCTGTAAATTTTCCTTCGAAACACTTTGACCAAAATGTAAATTACTGCTGTCACTTGTGCCTCACATTGCAACAAAGTGTTTTCTATTTAAGCTACAACTTTCCCAGCTCCTCCCTGTGCTTTGATGTCAATGAGCTCAACTTCAGTTTTGAAAAATCATAAAGCACCAGTCTGTAAGTGTTAGGAATTTTCTATGAAAAGAAAGGTTTTTATACAGCAGTAGTAAGGTGAACCCTATGTTTTCTCCCTTTTACGCCTCCACCTAAATGGTAAGACTAGAGGTGATCGCAGCCCACACATGCCAGCATACAAAGCCCGGCATTCATACGTTCGTCCACCATCCTTGACGCCCACTGCTCTGACAGCATACAGAAGGCAGCAGCCAACAGGATGGAGAAAAAACCTAGAGCTGATATTTCATGGAAAGGAAAAAAAGGGCATGAATAGCACTGAATGAATGAATAGTCCCCTCAACACACCTAGACAGTTTTTAGCATTGAATTCTGTAGGGGTAGTGTTTGAGGACAACACACCAGTGTTAGGCGCTAAAGCAGTTTTAATCATCAAGAAAAGCAGAGGTGTAACTGCTACTACAGTATATCCTAAGGAGGAAACAGGTTGTTTATACTGTAGAAAACAGTGTGAAAAAGACTGTCTGACTCTTTTATATTTATATTTATAAATGTATATTTGAGGATTTTAGTGCTCAATCCCAGAGCTCACAGGAGTAAGAAGCCACCTAAAGGATGTGTATTCCCTGCATCAAATGTAAGCAGGAATCTAGTCCGTCATGCACAGCCATGACATCTTCAGCTTGTGAATGAAGTGCTTTGAATGCAGCAGCTTTGGAGGGAAAACCTGAGTCTTATTCTCATAATTGAGGCCATTTTGACTGTAAGTCGCGCCAAGTTTGCACTTACCTCATCAGCCGCTGAGGAAACACAACTACAAAACAACTTATATCGGAGAAAGCGGCGCAAGCCTCCTAATGCTTCTCAAATAAACAAGTTCATTTAAAAACACTTGTCTCCAAATCCAAAGTAAACACATAAGTAGCCACTAGAATTAGCTACTGTATCTAACTGCATCTGGGCAATAGTTTACACGTGTGAGATTGTCAGGTTGCTGTTGGTTTAGCATGTGTATGCTAAGGATAAGGATACCGCTGAAGAGAACACTTGTTTATGATAGAGAAAGAAAGTGCCAGCTGGTAATCCATTACATGCAATGTACTTAGAATTATATGTAACGAATTAAAGTGGATTGCAAACTATCATGAGAACAAAGGTGAATCTTTTCACTTTGATGGTTTGTTTTGAACTTGACAAAGACAAGGAGCTAATCGCTTAGAAGAGGGAAGTCAAGAAAGCTCCAGAGAAGGATGTGATTGGAGAAAATGGCGGTGTGTCTGTCATTGCTCCTCACACCTGACTGAGTTGATGATGCGTGTTGCCCAGTAGTCGAGTTGTAAAATGAAACCAGGGGGGATGGTGAGATTTTTCATTTATGTGACATATTTTCCAGCAGGGGGGTCTGGGGGTCCTCCCCCAGATGTAATTTGTAAATGTAATTTCCTGCATTCTAGTCAATTTTGGGGTGACTTGCTAGACATGGCAAATCCTAAATCCCATCTGATTCATAGCTTGCATCCTCAGTTGCATGGCCTGCACACGACAATACTATTTATCGGAAAGAAACAATAACCACTTAACTATGGACATCATGTCATTCACATCTTTTTTAAACATATTTGTAAAAACATTTTAAATATCTTTATTTGTGAATTGCTCAAATATTTTTTTAAACACAACTGTGTATGTTTTTTAACATCTTTGTGTGTTTTTAAACAATTTAAATACATTTAAACACATTTTTGTTAAAAATCTTCACTTAAAAAAACACAATTTAAGGAGGAGGAAAAAAAGACTTCGAGTTTTAAGACGACGCGATGTTTGAAACAAGCGGTATTAAAGAATATGAAGCAGCAGTAGCAGCTAGCGGTGCAAGGCTAAAACAACACAGAGTGCGGATGATTGACACCTTCACCTGGCACCAATCAGAGTCAGGAGAATCTATTAGTACCGCCCACATTCACCTTTGACCCACCAATGACGATCCAGAATGAAGTAAACCCAAAGGTAGTATATCGCAGCTAGAGGTCACACTTCACTGTCAAAGCCTCTTTGTCTTTATGTAACAACCAGGAGCTTCGTGACTGACAAACTAAAGCAGAGACATAGCAGAGACATAGCGAGACATTAGCAGCGTTTCTTCACCGAAATAGAACTTTGACACGAAACAGCAAAGATAAGACATACTGTGTCATTTGTGGATTTTTTTTTGCTACTCTGTGTGGGCTAGCTCGCCAAGTTTTCATCGCACAGTGATGAGACACATACTTTGTAAGATATATTTTTTATTTTTTCCCGCGCCGCGCCCCCTGAAGTCCTCTGGCGCCCCCCAGGGAGGCGCGCCTCACACTTTGAAAACCGCTGGCATAGGTAATAGACTGATTATCATAAAGCCCCCAAATGGTCGAACGGTAATTCTATTCCAGTGTTAAATATAAGTAATTTTCACATGCACTGATAAAATGCCATAAGGGATGGAAGAAGGGATGACCATTTTGAAAGGGATGATTTTGACCATTTTTCCCCCAGGGGGATGGCATCCCCCCCATCCCCCCTCAACTCGAGTACTGGTGTTGCCCCATAATCAGACCCCAATAGCTAATGTAAGTTGTTTTTTTTATTGTTTTCCTTTTGGTTGTAAATCATTTTTACAAAGCTGAAGTTTATTTTAAAGCTACTATATTGGAGGCTCACATTTCTTGCCTTGATATGCGTTGTTTGCTGCAGTGTCGCTCATTTTTTTACGCTTGGCATCAGCGCCGGTCCTGGCCACATTTGCGCCCTGGGCGAACACCCAGGGCGCTTGTGCGCCCCCAACGGAGAGTGCGCCCGGGGCGGCCACATTGCCCATAGCTAAGACCGGCCCTGCTTGGCATAGCAACGACTACTCTCAGGGCTAGCTGGCAAATTACTGTAGCTGTTGAGCCAACCACTAACACCCGTTAGTCCAGTGGGGCCATGGATATATTGGAGAATATTGGAGATAGTGTTGGCAGCAGGGCTCTGTTCATCACTATGAACCAGTGGCGCATGAAGCCAAAAAAGTTTGATTTCCAGATATAAATTCTGCATGATGTGGCCCATAGCAAGCAAGGATACTAGAGACTTCTACCAGTCATAGTGCCAACTTTCGTTTTAGTTTGGCCCTTTGCTAACTTAAATCAGGATAGAATTATTTAATCGTGTGACTGTTCTCAACTTTATTGGACTGACTGAGTCATTTCATGTGGATGATGATGCTCAAAAAATATATTCAACATCGTTCACATTCTAAACTTATGGAAAAAGTCTTTTGGGGCCAGTGTGCATCATGGGATGGGCACTGTTGCTGTTATTACAGGCTTTTCCCATTATGTCAAATGAGCTTCAAAGCTGGGGGCTTGCTAACAGGCAGTTAGACAAGGTTAAATAAAAGTGGATAACAGCTTAGCTAAAAAAGCTACAATAACTTCTAGCATTTTGGATTCCTTAGCTCTCTGTTCCCTCAAAAGTCTGCACCAACAAGACTTCTTGCTATTGTTCATTGGTGCAAAGTCATCAGTCAAAGTTGATTTTGACATGAAAATCTGCTAAATAATTTACTTAGCTTAGCTTCCCTTGGAATTTTGACATTTTTGCTGATTCAACCATTCTGGTTCAACCAGACCTTTAGACCCAGATTGGAAAAGCACCGGAATTTTCCTTTAAAGAGAGCGCCAGGAGTTTTGTCCAGTGTAGAGTTGCTGTGTGTGCCAGCTGTGTGGGAAGGCCTGCCACCGTGACCTCAGCAACAAACCAACAGCTCACAGATCTGTGAGCATGATTTACTTTTATCTCTGAGAACTGGCAGGAGGAGCAGTTTAACTTATCAAGCACTGTTCTCATGCCATGCCATGACATCACCACCTCCGGACGCGGACACATTCCAGATAAATTTGTCTGACAGGTTCCAGTGAAATAATAAAAAACGGGTCAAAACATTGTAAATTTTACTCCAGATGATTTATTGATGCAGTGAAATGTTCGTCTTTTAACATCTCTGCCTTAATTGTCCATCATCTCTGAGCTCTTCCATTATCTTTACGCTTCACTGGATTGTGGGAAGTATACACACTGAGTCAGCACCTCCTTCCACAGGCCTAATGTTATGGTAAAACATTCCTTTAACATTACCTTAGTGCTTCTTTCTAATTTCACACTGCACTTTGGCAATCTCCCTTTTCACAGCCAGCAGCACAGGGGCCGGCTGATGAATGTCTGCCCAGTTTGTAGCACCGAATATTTGTGTGTGTGTCTGTGCGTAGGTGTATAAAAGTGTGGGCGTGTTGGATAGATGGTGCTTTACGGTGAGTTCGTGCAAACATTTGAGAAACATCTTTGTGTAACAAATTCAATACCAAGGAAAAATAAGTCAACACGTGTATGATGTTTAACACACTGTTCTGTAAGGAGACCTAGGTAAGTGTGAATTGAATCTGCATATAAAGTATCAGTGACAGAAAGTATTATGGAGAGGCCCAGAAGCCAAACAGATTAGCAGCAGGTGGCCAACAACTGACTGAGGAGCCGACGGACTCCAGCTAACTTGTTTATTTAACCTTGGACCGCCATCAGTTGCTCATGACCTACAGTGAGGCTGTTTACAGAGGAATTTAATCTGCTCGAGAGCTTTATTAACTTGTGCCACCATTGTTGTTTCTAATACTCATTTTGTATTATAAGAAATGGTGCAGTCAGTGGTTTTTAGCTCCCATTCTGGCTATTAAGTTTATTAAAAATCAGGTTTCATCCTGTTAAAAGATTTTTTTTCCTTACCACCGTTGCCCAGTGCTTGCTCATGGTGGGAATTGTTGGGTCTCTGTGAATAATATTTAAATAGTATGGTCTAGACTAGTGCAGAGTGTTATGAGATAACCTGTGTTTATGATTTGGAGAGTGGAACCATCTCTACAACTACAGCTGCTACTATTTAAGGTCAAGAAGAAATGTTCACACTCACAACATGTAGGTGTTTTTTTAAATAAAGATCGGCAAACGGTTGTTATTCTCTGAACTCAACTTAATCCATCACTGAGTGCCATTTGTACTCTACATAACAGCTGTACAATTGCATAACATTTTTCTTTTTTGGGTCACTGTTGTTGGACACTTAGCTCTGGCATAGGTCTGGCATGAAGTAGTTTAGTGTAGGGGATATTTAAGTGGTACTTGGGGGGAATTCAACAAGCTGTAAACACAACACTGACACTGAGTTTTAAAGCACTTTAAAGTTGATATGGTGACCAAGACTAGAGTACCATTAGCATTCATTTGGAGTTGTGTTTGTGTCCAACTGATGAATTGCTATATTCATTCTACTTTTAGCTTTTTTTGATGAAACAATGCTGATGAGAGCAGTGAGATTGAGCCAAAGAGCAAACAGCAAAGTTGTGCTGAGTAACAAGATGTTAAAATAAGAGCTGAGGGGAACTGCAGAGTGTTTATTCTCTTTGGGTTCATTGCCTACACTCCTTGATCCACTGATCATGTAAAAATATCAATTATAACAGCTTAAACACTCTAACATTCTATTTTTCAAACATATTTTTTTAGTTGCAGGGGACTGGAGCCAATCCCATCTGACATTGGGTGAGCGACAGGGTACACCCTAGACAGGTGACCAGTTCATCACAAGGCTGACATACAAAGACAAACAACCATTCACGCTCACATTTACACCTACGGGCAATTTAGAGCCAGCAATTAACCTGCAAGTCTTTAGACTGTGGGAGGAAGCCGGAATATCCAGAGAGAACCCACTCAGACAAAGGGAACTCCACAGAAAAGCCCCAGTCAGGTGGTGGGTTCAAACCCAAAACCTTCCTACTGTGCCTTTTCTTACCACTGCACCACAGTGCAGCCCCGCCCCATTCAGTGCTGTTCATTTCTCTGCGACCATGTAGCAGTTAGCTATTAGCTCTACATCTCCATCCACAGGTTTAGTGAGTAACTTGTTGCCACCCCGTGTCAAAAAAATCTGAAGTATCCCCTTATCTATTTGAAGTGCACATGCCTGCAGGCATGTCCGCAGAAAGCAACTATCACCAAACACCTCATGCTGTTTTTTTTTTCTTTGCAGGTCACTATGATATGTTTACAGTTTGTCAAAACTCTGATGCTACAGCTGTGCAATTTTAATCATCACGTGGTGGGGCTAATTTTTCAACTGACTACTGTTTAACACCCGTTTGAGCTTCGACTGTCAGACGGCAATCGTCTTGTCGTCGGGGAGTTGCTCACAGGAGTTGGTCTGTGAATTCCAGCTTGGTTTTCATCCAATTTTCTACTGCTGTGAAAAGTCCCGCTGACTCACATCATGATCACAGCTAGGAAGTCGTGGAGGAGGACAGCAGGAGACAGTTGTTGTCTCAGGTGATGGCTGGCCTAGACAGACAGAAATAGGATCAGTGATAACAGCCACTTCACGCCTGTGTTGGGAATGCCAGAATTAGGCTTAAAAAAAGTTAAACTTTCATGAAAAGACATTTTACTTGAGACGCAAGTGAGTGCAGTGCTTACATTCTTTCCAGTAAACCTGATCTGTGAGGAAAATCAAGGATATTTGAATTATTTTCCACATTAAAATCTTTTAATGTTGACTTGCAATGACCAGCAGACACAGATCAGTGTGAAACCATTTAAGTAAAAGTTTAACTCTAAAACTTTAACTGAACTTATTTTGTCTGGCTATTAAAGTGTGTGACTGCAGCCTCAGTAGCTGCTCCTCCCTGCTGCGTTGAGAAGAGGATTCCTGCTGGTCTGGGATCAGAAGCTGGAGGCTGTTGGCTGTGGAGGTCAGCAGCAGCAGCGAGGAGCTGTCATGTATGTTTAGCCCCGAGACTAAATGGAAAGAGGCAGAAGTTAACTTACCACACACGTACACTCGTACAACAGTGGCAACAGCGCCAACAAAACATAGCTTCCACAGACCTGAAGTAACGGACCTGACAGACACTGTAACACACACTTTAATCATGCGTCAAACACACACACACGCCAACACATTTCACACTCTGTCCTCCCAGGCCTCTCCCCAATAAAAAGCTCCAGTGTTCCCTGTGGTGCAGTATAATCATTCCACACTTCCTCTGTGCTGTCATGGTGACAGTTTGAAAAACAGCCATATTCCTGTTTTTCGGGCAATGGTCACTTGATAGTTATGGTTGCTGTCAGGTAAAACCTTGAATCTTCAATAAGTCACTTTCTCAGGGTCTAGTGTTGTCTTTAGCTGTCGTGTGCCAGATGTAGCCCAAGCTTATGGAATACAATTCAAATAGAGTTTGCAGAGATGTTTTTCATCGATAATAAACTGACAGACATCATTAAAGCATTCAGTCTGATGGTCACATAATTCGATTCTGTTGTGTGTCTGGACTATGTATTTAAAGTTATAGTGGCACTAAATATCAGGA
The DNA here is from genome assembly GCF_000972845.2 of Larimichthys crocea. Classification (NCBI taxonomy): domain Eukaryota; kingdom Metazoa; phylum Chordata; class Actinopteri; family Sciaenidae; genus Larimichthys; species Larimichthys crocea. The sequence continues at coordinate 20,844,594 of NC_040021.1, forward strand.
CAGGCATGACGTGAAGAAAAAGTTCCCATACTGGATTTAAATCTGGGACATCAGACATGGTGTGCAGATGTCAGGACAGACTGGAAGGTTAATTTCTTACATGAAGTTAGTTGGTGAAAATATGTATTCTAAAACACAAATCATGATGAGTCCATCTATAAATAGTGAGTCAGTGTTTGTTTTGTTTTTTGTTTTTATTCCTATTCGTCTTGGTTTTACATCCAAACAAGTTCACTGTGGTTCAGAGACTCTGACTCTGACTCCACTGTACAAGCACTTTAAAGCAATATGATTGGTAATTTATGTTTTTTTGAAACTGCACACGGTGGACCTGTTGACTTCCTGTTTCAAAACTGTTTTGATGGAACCTCTGGGGATGGGCGCTGCTCTTTAAAGCACACTGCACATGGCCCGCTATGGACTAAATGCTAGCAGGGTGTGATACTACAGAGATATACAACAAGACCAGTCGAACTGTGATATGTCAGCTTGGGCTGCTTGTGTTTTCTCCTCCAAGTTTCCAAAGTGAGTGGAGATTTTAGCTAATGAAGATTTAGGAAGTTAAACGACAACTTAATTTTTTTTTTTTTCAGTTATAAATAACTGACATCACCACTGCAACCCTTTAGCCGATCATCGTCTCCAATTTAATTTACGAGACAAAATTTACCTGGTTGTTCTATAAATACCACATAGCTCACTGTAGCTCTGTATTACAAAGTGAAGCCATGGTAGAGCATGGTAGAGTGAAACCACGGCCCGATCATGTACAATACATTCAACTAAATGGACTGTACTTATATAGCGCCTTTCTAGGTTTCTGACCACTCAAAGCACTTTACACTACATGTCTCATTCACCCATTCATACACATTCACAAGCCAATGGCACAGTCTTCGAACCACCGATCTTCTGATTAGTGGATGACCCGCTCTGTCTCTAAGCCACAGCCGCCCCTCCACTGTGTCACCAATGTGTGAAACCCGTTGCTAATCAAACCCTGGATACTGGACAGCCCAGTAGTCCAGTTCCCGCTAACCTTTTGTGTTGAGTATAAATCCAGCATTAAATCAAGTAGCACTGCTCTGCTAAACTTGGACACTGGGCTACTGTGCTGTAGTCCACATTAGTCCAGAATCCAAGTTTTGATTAGAGTCCAAGTTTTGATTTGCGTCCAGGCTTTGATTAATATTCCAGTTCCTGTTAACCTCTTACATCAAATCCAGTTTTAGTTTAGCATGTTTAGCATGCTAGCATTTATTGATAAGAAATTCATTAGTTTGGCAGGTATTTGGCTACAAACCAGTATTAATGTCAGTATTATCAGTATTAATGTCAGTATTAATTGGAATGAAGTTTTGACCTTTTGGTGGAACTACTTGGAAGCAAGGCAGTCACCAACATCAGCTACATTCTGTAGAAGCCGTGAATATCTCTACCCAATTTTTCGCCAATTCATCAAGTGGATTAGAGATGTCATATTTTGGTGGCTAATTGAAAACTTTGACCTTTATGTGGCACTAGATGAAAAAGTAGAGATCACCAATGTCAGTAAAATACATCACCTGGAGACCTTTAATATCTGTACCAAATTTCATGGTAATCCATCTAATAGCTGTTGAAATATCTCACACGTCATCGCCCATAGTGACATGAGAAGAAAAGTCTTTAGGATTCATTGTCTGGGGACCATGTGGGCAATCCATCCAACAGTTCAGAGTCATGTCAGTCTGCAGCAAAGCGATGGAAAGACTGATATCACAGCAAAAGCAACTATTCTAAAACACCCACTAGAATCTTTAAAAGACCATTTTAATCTAATAAACACAAATTATATACATCATATAACATCTTTGTCTTGTATCTAAAATCTTGCCGGTTTAGGTTAGTTACTCTGCAGTCACTCTTTCACCTTGTTCAAATTATCTGTGCTGTAGCCACTTTAAAGTTGGACCAAATCCACATAAAACTGTCAGTGTTGTTTCACATCTGTACACTTATCTGTCTCTAATATTATACCAGCTGTCTGAGCTTTACTGTAATAATGCCACACACACACACACGCACACACACACACACACAAACACACACACACACTGTTCTGTCTGAATTGTTGCTTCTGTCCTAATTGATTGCCCTCTCTGCCCTGACACATTTAACTGCCTGGTGAAAGGAGGCAGCGAGTGAAAATGAAATTATCAGCCTTTGAAAACAAAGGCAGGCAGATATGATAAGGTGCTGTGAAATTCGAGGAAGAGGTAGTGCTGTGTTTTTGAAGGCGATTCAAACCAGACCTGGACCAAGCAGCATGTGTTTTTCTTGCGCTCCACGGACAACCAGATGCGAAGCCTTGTTGGAATAATTATCAGCTAAATTCAGAGCTAGGTCCCAATTAGGTTTAAGATATGTATCTGCGCTACCTAGTCTCAAATTAAAAAACAATATTATGACTCAGATCCTTTAAAAATACCACATAGCTTTACTGTAACTCTAGAAATGTAGTTGAGGCATGATTTGATCAGTAGGCAGGCTTCCTCACGTTTGCCCTTTTCCCCCTGCACGTGTCCAAATCAGAGGGGGTGGAAATTAGTTCAGGTAATCCATCCATCCATCCCTCATCCATTTATTCATTTGTATCTGTCCTACCTCGGCTCCCAGCAGCTTTCCTGCACTGAGCGGCGCTGTCACAGTCTTTCATGCGTGTCAGAGCAGCGGTGTTTTATGTTCCCCTCTGCCCCCTGCAGGTCCTGCTGCTGTGATTTAGAGCACGAGGAGAAAGAGGCAAGAGCAAAGGGGGCCCTGGATGGAGGAAGGCCTCCCTTCTTCCTGATTTTAAACAGCACCGCTGGGGAAACACCAGCCGGGACCTGTAAAGGTAAGATCTGAGATGTAAAGAGACACACATCAGGGGTTTTACTGAAAAAGCCAAAGTGGGGTCAGACTTTTTAGAGGCAATCTTACCAGTCATGTTGAATGTTGTTTCCCTTTGTGGTGGTGAACCCTTAAATACATGTGTAAGTTCACAATTTATTGATACTTTCTGATGAATATTTGAGTTTTTTACTTTTAGTCGATGGCACCTTTTCTCCAGTGTGGTACCGTTAAAACGCTAGAGAAGAAGACAGCACAAGAGCTTCAGTCAAAAACAGTGAACAAAATGTAGAAAACATGATGGAAACATGACATTATACACAACGTTTGATTCATGAATTAATTGGAGGACATTTGCAGCCAGTGTAAACTTGCTTCATGTTCGTCATGATTTATTCATTACGTCTGTTTTTGCACTTTATTGCATTTTGTTTTTATTCATACATCTACTTCTCCACCTCAGCCAACATAAAAACTCTTTTTTGCCAAAACAGATGGCTGGAAACAGACTTACTGATATACTGTTACCTTAAATTTGATAATATTGAAAATTTGATAAATAGTTGCCTGACAGTTGATATAACAGTCATTTGGTATTATGTTTCTCTACCTGGCACATTCAAGTCAAATATTGTATCTCCTTTGAGCTTTGTTTTGGTCCCTCCCAAGTGCTGAGGGAAATCAAGCCCCTAAATGCACCATTGTGTAGCTGCTAACTTTGTTGTCCAGATGCTGGGGTGGTAGCATACGGTGTTTATCTGCGAAAACAAATGCAAATCATTGTCATCAATGTTAATATAAAAGTATTGATTAGTACAACTTTAAGCAGCGATATTTTTAAGAGAGTAATAGCACTTTTGTTCTGTTCCAGCCTGTAAGAATAGCAGGTTCATTTTCAAAGCCAATACTTGTTTGTGCTACATTGCTTTTGTGTTGGTGAAGGAGCACTTAAGAAATACAAACTCCTCCTAAGAAAACACCGTGATGGAACACACGAGGAATGCAGCGGATCATCAGATCTCCGAGCACCCCTTTAAAGAAGTGATAAATGTGAAGCAGTTCTTCAAGGTGTAAGGTGATCAAAGGCGTGGCAGAGGTCTGGCCTTGGTTTATGAGAGTGTGGTGGTCAGCTGACAGGCCCCGGGATCAGAGGGGGGAATTCACTTTTCCACAAGTGCACATCTGTGTTTGGCCCCCATGAATGAGCTGAACTAATGCAGAATGGTCTGTTCAGACTTCAACCAATTCCTATGAATTAGGGAGACTTACGATCCTCTGAAGGTTTTCTGTTATCATTGACGTAGCTGATTGTTTTTCCTGTCTTCATATTATTAATATACCAAAGGAACCATCTTTTTCGAATGATGCCAAGGTTTGGCTTTGTGCTTTTGACAGGAAACATCTTCTACTGATGGAAGTTCAGTCTCACAAGCACAAGTCTTCTCTTGAAATGTGTGTTTTCTCACCGAGGCCAAATGAAGTAGCTTTAACGCTGAGTGGCTGAAAATCAGTTTAGACGGACAATATCTGATATGTTTTTGTACCCTGACACTATAGGATGACATGTTCCATTTAGCCACTAGCTATAGAAGCACGGATAATTCAAACCACATGCAAACCTGAAAAGAAAGTAGTTCAGTCCGTGAATAAAAAGCAGCACGAGTGGATTTTGGCAGACGAAATGTGGGGTAGATTTTAAGAGAAGTGGTTAATTGATGGAAATGTGATTATATATAAAAATAAAATAGTCTCTGAGTGACAGAGTGAAGGAATGTCTCAGATTAAAGTTTACTTATTGGGCAGATCATTGAAAAAGAGCCCAGACACTGGAAATGCTTGTTCTCTACTGTAGATCCAAATTCCCAGCATTCACTGCTGGACCACTGGAGATCACAATATTTTTAGACCAGACATGATGAATAAGGAGAGCAGAAAAACAAACACAGAGGGGAATTGTTTAGTTTCTTTTGTTCTTCTCTTTCATGCTGTTTTACTGTACTCTGTTTTTATTGTTTTTCTCTGCAATATTTTATCTCAGTCCTAAATCATCCGAGTATTAAAAGGTCTACTTTATTTCTGTCCATTGCCGTGCACTCCAAACAAAAGTTCATACAATGATTCAGTGCTACATATCTGTGATGTCTCATCACACAGTAGTCAGGGTCTGATTTAATTCAGTGTCTTACTTTGGCTTCAACTGGCATTCATGTTTTTTGTCATTTGGCAGCAGCACCAAACATTTTAAAATCTTATTAGGCTGATATGGTGCACATGTCAGGGTGCAAAACAAGGCACAAACAGGCACAAACAGGAACAAACAGGCACTTTTGCCTTCAACTAGCCATCAAGTCTGGCAATAATAGAATGAAAATATGTCTCCCATTGCTAACTTCATAATAACAAGCTCCAAAACACACAGAAATGATTAAGTTAGCTGCTGGTAAGGAAATGACACCATGGTGATTTCTTAAGAAGCTACATGGGTCATGAAAACATACAAGCTTACAAAGTCAGTAATAAATTACTCACCGCCAACATAATCATAGAAGGATTTGCCAAACAATATACATAAATTATATTTTAACCAACCAAAAGAATGAATTCACATATTTTAACAGCCCGAGAACTCATAAATCCCAGTGAGAAAATGAATGTAAGACTAGTAATAATTAACACACTCAAAAAAATAAATAAAAATGGTACACCTACATGACATAAATTAGAGAAGTGACTAATGGTAAACAACATTTACGATGACAATGGAAAATAATGGCACCTCACTTTTAGCTTTGTTTTGGTTTCTGGGAAATATCTGGCTCTTTGGCTGCTAAATGCTAAATGCTATGTTCACCAGCTAATCTTTTTCTAGTTTTTAGTTTTTCTAGTTTTTCTATGAAAACAGCTCAGAACACAGATGAGAGCTGTGAGAGTGAACGTAAAACAACAAAGCTGCGAGAAGGAAAACCAAAACAATGAGCTGAAAGATGCTAAAAATCGTGTGGAAACCGCAGAGTCGGATGAATACTTCTTTGTGAATTAATCACTACGAATGACACCTTTCACATAACATGTAGTCCTTGTTGGTATAAAATATTGATTAGTGCAGCTTTAATATATTCTAATATATAACAGTGAGTCCTAATAAAAGGTATATTCACTGACTTTGCTATAGTGCCCCCAGATCTCCAAATGTCTCTCCTCTCAGTTCATGTTTAGAGACTCAACACAGTTCACAGCTGAGGTTCAACGCCATCATTCCCTCACAGCCGCTAGGCTAGGGGTTAACAGTAGCCGTAAATGGAGGGTAAATTTTGTTCAATGAGCCTTGACAGAAGCCCCCCGAAACACATGCTCAGTCCCAAGAAGAAAAGACCCTGTGCATCCCCTGGAGAAAATGTTCAACCTATTTGCCAGAGGGGTCAAAGGTCAACCCAGTGTGACCCTAACTCTTTGTTTGTTCAGTGGGTCACCACCTGGATCTGTTTCTAATTGTGGACGCTGACTTAAAATATGCCTTTGTTACAGTAGGGGGAAGTCGTTTATTAAACAGGTGGGGGGAAACAAGTTGACAGGCCATTTTAGTGTGTTTCATAGTCGGAGCCAGGGTTGGAGGAGAGTGCACGTGTGTGTGTGTGCATAAGTGTGTGGAGGTTGTTTGTCTTTCCGTCTCCTGTTGCTTTCTTAATCTGCTTCTCTTTCTCTGTCTTTTAACTATTCTGTCTTTCTTTCTCAGCCTTTTTGTGTTTCTTTCTCAGCCTTTTTGTCTTCCTTTCTCTCCCCTGCTGCTCAGAGGTCACTCATCCCGGGCAGTTGTCTCATGTTAAATGAGCAGAGAACAAAGATGAGTGTTAATGGGGAGGTGTCTGTTTGTTAGTCTTTCACCATTCTGCCCGCTGTGCATCTTTTAAAACACGTCACAAACCTCTTGAGTCCCTCATCAGACACTCACTCACATGAACAGAGGCATTCTGAAGTGTTCTTCTCCTCCTACCTGATTAACCTCATTGATTAGCCTATAATACACATGTAGTTACCCTTAAACACACAAATTCACAGAGCCCTTCCGGTGCTGAAGGAACTTAAAATAACAGATCAGTTAATAAGGTTCACTAAAGCAGATTACATTGCTTAATATTTTATATATTAACACTGCTCTAGTCACTCATTCCAATCATCAACAATGGATGGAATTGCCATGAATAATGTGAAAAGGGTCATTCATATTGTAACAGAACCACAGAGATTTATTAGCTGACTGCAGTTCCTCTCAGCTCTACGATTGGTTTTAGTGCCTTTCAGCTCATTGTTTTGGTCTGTCTGGACTGTCATTGACAGGGTATTGTTTCTGGCGTGAAGCTGTTGTTTTTACTTTAAAAAGCTGTGATAAAACTATTATATATTACCTTCCCGGCACTAAACAACACACAGACAAATCAGGACTAGAGGCCTCTTGGATGAGGGTTAAAGCATCTTCATGATCTACAATCCAGTTGAGATTAAACTCCTCTCAAAGAATGATGGCCTGGATGACTGAGAACCTTCACAGACTCCAGACAGACAAAGTAACTGGCTAACTGCAGAAGATTGTGTTGTGTTAGCATCGCTGTTTGAAGTTCAGGCCAGTTTTGCATGTCTCCATGTCTTGCAGTTTGATACTGATTTAAATGTTATGAAAAACAATGGAGGAAGCACTTCTTATAATGGAACACAAGCGCTGCTGATGCCTTTTTACTTTGCATGTACATATATTAGTTTTGGTGATCTTTGGCAGCATCGGCAGGCGGGAAGCCAGTGAGGGGCCAACTGGTCGCTCTGTGAACCGGAGCAGAAAGGAACCAGCAGCTGGAGAGTCCACGTGGTGTCAGAGTTTATCGTAACATAGTTGTGTGGATTTTACATATTTTGGCTTGTTTGGACTGAAGCAACTCATTCCATGTGTCATGCCATAATATAAAGCAAAAAATGAAAGAGCATTATTTTCACATGGGGCTTTTTTTTATTAGGAGGAGAATGCATGTGATGGGAGATATAAATAGATTTAACCTGCTCTGCTTCTGTGGCCAAAAAAGAGAATTATATTTGATGTATCTGTGAAAATATCAGAGAGTCTGAACTCGTATGCTCTCCATATGTGATGTGATGATTAACTGATGGTGCAGTGCAAGGTAAGTGGGTCATCTCTCTCCAACTATAGGCTATCAACGGCTGTTTAAATTGAAAACAGCTCTCCAAAGCAGTGGCCCTCAATCTTTTATGTGGATACAACTTTAGTGGAGAGCACTTAGTTTGATTTAATTTAACAAGTCATGTTTGGATTTGATTCTTTTTACATTTCCCTTCACATGAATCAAAAGCACTTGGATAATTTGATCTATCACTTAATCAAATATACAAGGACAGCATTTGTAAGCTAAAAATGGGGTTTGTCATTTTGTGTTTCTTTCCCAGATTTTAGTTAATTCACAACTGTTTTATCTGCATCCCCTGTGGATGTAAGGCTATATATCAGCACAGCTTTAAGCCAAGAAGCTGATATCATCATGTCATCATGACCATTATCATACTCTCTTAGGAAATGTCCGTTTATCTCTAGAAAAGACAAGTATGCTTACAGTGCAGCTTAGGCTACTGGTGACTACATCTGAGACAGATTCCCATTTATAGCATCCAATATCTCTGTAATGATACTGTCACTATGGTTAAAGTCACTCCTACATCAGGAAATATTTTCCTGCAGTGGATGTTGTAACCGCAGAGAGGAAGTTCAGATCATTGATCTATAATGAAGTAAGCTGTGGCTAGTGGAATATGGAGTCATCCATTTTACAGGCAGCAGAGGGTGACAAAGCACCGCAGCCATAACACTTTAGTTTAAGTTTAGAAACACAGGTGGGTTATAGTACAAGTTTAAGTGGGAGCAGTGTTACTCTGTACAAAATTCAAGAAAAATAAAGTGGTGTTTATTTCAACTGTATGGAGTGACAGTATGGAGCCTCAAAGTGTTCAATATTAGATGAATAAATTATGAAAGAAATAAAAAATTTAGAGGAGGTAATTTTTTATTTTTAGATGTTTTTATGTCATATCCCTTTTTCTGTTTTTATTTCACAACAGCATTTTTCTCAATGATGATTTTATTTCTGGTCATCTTTATTCATTTATTTAAAGGTGCTGTGACATCTAGTGGTGAAGTTGGAGATTGCAACCAACTGAATACTCCTTCCAACGTAATAAAAACATAATGATTCTTATTTTCAGGTCAATACACACAAATGAAAATATAGTTATGCACAATACATTCAGTTTCTGCCAATAGATCTCCTTAAATTTTAACACACTGGATCTTTAATACTGGACACTTTGGAACCAAGCAGCAACTTCCATGGCTTTTAACTGAAGCATATGCAGTGATAAAAAACAGCAGTTCCTCAAACGTCCACTTGCATAAGTCGACATGTTAAAATGTCTAACAGCAGAAATAAACATGTTTACAGCCTGGTACAAAAAAACAGTTTTGGTCAATTTCCCATTCATGACAATGGTACTGTCTGAATGCATAATAAATGATAATAAATAAACAGTGTGCATGCTTTGATTGACAGGTATTATTAGCTGGGAGTCTGAAGAGGCAGGACTACAAACATGGCGGCGACCGGTGCTACAGATTTTGAGCTTCAAACGGATCTTCAGAACAGCTAACCTCCCTTGTGCATGTATTATGTATGAGACTGCATTTATTTCATTCCTCTCATTTCTGATTAAACTACAGTGATTCTTAAAATGTATTAGATAAGACAGAAGAGGCAAGAGATACGTGAAAGATGATTGACATCTATTAGTGCACTCACTTCACTCTAATGAGACATTCTGGACTATCAGCTTTTTGAAGACGATTCATTACTCCTTTCTTTGCTCCCATATGCTGCTCCCTCTCTTCACTAATGCTGACACATGTCAGCTACGTTAGTTATACTGACAGGCAATTACACCTTTATTCACCATGAAATCTGCACTGTCTCTTCTTCCTCTCCGCATGATAATAATTTGCAGAAACAGCAGTGACATTAGTCAGGCTTCAGCGAGAGCCGCAGATAAATGTTTATTATCTTCAATAAAAAGTTAATATTTTGTCCACTTTGGAGGCAGAGCGAGTTTGTCAGTCAGTCCCCAGTGAGAGTGACGGGCAAGTGTGGGTCATGTTCACGGAAAACCATTAAATCAACATTGTCTTTGAGGAATGCCTTGTCCTCGCTGACCTGTGCATCACGTCCATCACACAGGAGAGTCATAACTGTCATACCGTCCCATCACAGGAAAGCTCTCGTTGTTCACCTCTGACCCCTGCAGCACAGGGAAATGTGTCTTTGTATGCACACACACACACACATACACATTCACACACTGCCCCTGTGTTTAGCATGTGCCCGGCTTAAAGAGATTTAGGATAAAGCAATCCAATAAAACCATCACAGCGCACACACACACAGATACCTGGAAGACCTCAATGTTGAACTTAAGGCTTCCTGGAACAGTGGGGTTTGAAGTTGGTAAAAGTGGCAACAAAGTGGCAACAAAAATCATAAAATCATATATATTTAAAGTGTGCAGGAAGTCATCAGCTAAGGCCAGGTCAGTAGTATAGGACCACTGGGACTAGTTACTGATCTCAGCTTAAAATGCTGCATGCATCTATTTTATACCTAAAGAAGCATGACTGTGATTGGCCAGAAGATGGCACCACCACTAGACAAACTGTGAGCACAGCGAAGGGAAACGATGGCTGTCTCCTGTCACACATCACAGGGTGGAGGACGTGAACCAGCAGGGCTTGCCATGATGAGTTTTCTTGCTTAATTGTACCCCCACATGACAGGTAGTGTCTTTATACCAACTTCTTCACAATGTCTTCACATTCTTAATGAATGACTTCAACTGCTGGGATGTTGGACAACAGCAGCTCATGCTGTTCCAGCTGCTGTGACAGTGCAGAAACACTGCACAGGGAGCAAGCTGGATTGTGTCGGCCCATTGGCAGGCTTTGGAAAAATATCTCTTCAAGGTTGACTATGAGACTGACTTCCTTTTTACAGTAGACCAATAAAAATCTTTAAGGGCTGTGGGGTTTTTTTTGCTGCTGCATTGCTGTTTATACCTTTATGGAAAATTTCATTGGCCCTTAAGGTATCTGTCTTGCATGATGGGTCTCCAGGAACATTTACGTCAAAACTTTAATCTTCAATTCAATTTAGTTTTATTTATATAGCAGCAAATCATAAGATAAGAAGTTATCTTATGACACGTTTCATATAGTACAGGACTAGACTGTACTCTTTATAACATTATTTACAATTCCACCATGAGCAAGCAGAAACCTTGAGGAGAATGTGGCTCAGAGTAGGAGTTTAGAGAGGGGAGAGGGGGAGAAGAGATAGAGTAACAATGAAGCTCTAACTATATAAAAAACTATAATTTTAATGGAAATACAAACAGTATATGAATCAAAGTCAGTTATGACTTATAAGTACAGACACATAAACAAAGCTTGGAGCCACAGTAAGTTACAGGATGCCATAGGAGACCAGCTTCAAAATGTATGTGTGCTCAGCTGGGACGAGATGTGTGACGTTTTTGAACCACCACCAGTGTGTGTTGAGTATCTTCTGTGCCTTTTTGATACTTCCCTCTTAAAGAATGACAACGTACTTTATTTTGGATAGCAGGACTACAGATTTCAGCTCATATAGTGTTTGAAATTTCCCTGTTTCACAAATCAAACAGTCTTATATTATATCTGATATTTCACCATCGTGGTTTGGTTTGGTTATGTGTGCCTGACCCTAATCAAACCTAAACCACAGTGGAGTAATATCAGAATCAAAACATCCTGACCCATCCCTTAGTCATGCTGCTATAAGCCTGGATGCTGAGCTCTTCTCTCTCTCCTTCTGAACATTCATGTCTCATCAGTGCATGTTACTAACTTAGCTTGTTCCCTTAGCTATACCTAGACCGTGGATTGCATTATCCAACACTATTATTATCATAATAATAACAACAACAACAACAAACAACAAATAATACTAATAATATTATTATTCTTTTATTGTATTATTGTATATTATTGTTGTTGTCGTTGTTGTTATTACCACGGCTAATCATCATATTTATATCATATTTAAAGTATATCATTCTTATTATTGTTTCTGCTGTGCATCTTTGTCTCTTTCTCCTCCCTCTCCCACTCAACAAACTGACAAACGGTCGTCCACCATGCACCAGATTTGTTCAGATTTTATGCGTCTTAAAAGTTTTTCCTCGCCCCTGTGGGTCTGTGTGAGTCATTATAAAGAGTACAGTGTAGATATAGAAAGTGTCATGAGGTCACTTCTGTTATGATTTGGGGCTATAAAAAGGCAATTAAACTGAAAAATGTAAGAACATCTTGGTCAGGGTTGTTTATTCAACTGTCACATATTCTCTCCAGAAAAAGCCAGTTGTACAATAGTTTCTATACTCTATAAACTATCTGTAGGCGGACTATCCAAATAAAGTGTCACCAAATAATCCAGAAAATCCAACGATCTACAGATGAGCTGTGGGCCAGCTACCTCTATGGACCGATGGGACCGTGTGTTCACCATGCAAACATATAAATACTTTCAAACCGTCATATTCAAGACTGTGCGTACACACACACACACACATGCGGACACACACTTGTCCTTCCTTTCGACGATCTCTCTCTATCACTGTACTTGTCAGTTCCTTGTTCCCATGGTTACAGACTGCTCCAGACAGGCTGTCATTTGACAGGAGCAACATGCAGAAGCTGAAGTCTGCACAGTAAAGGAGGTCAAGACAACTTTATATTATTGTAGCAATGGCAATAAAAAAAATCTATTGTGGGGCCAGTTATATGTGACATACTGTATCTACATGAGGTAAACATGGCAATAAAGCATGCTGTTGTGTCTCGACTGCAGTAGCTGTAGCATTAATGCACGCTGAATCTTGCAGTCGTTTAGGCCTAAACCACTTATCTCAGTTTCAGCTCAGCTAAGCAGTATGCAAGCCAAACTCTTCCACAGTTCAGCAGGAAAAAGGGATTACACTTCACTTCCTGTAGAAGCGAGTGTATACTTGCTTTGTTTCCCCTTGATACCGGACCTTTGCTGTCAAAATCAATGCTAGTAAAAGCCCTTCAACTTCAATTAGATCACTCTGCAGAGTATTTTCCCCGTAATCTAATTGTCCTGCAGTGGACACCTGCACGAACACAGACATGTACACACCGAGTCCGTCCACTCACATATTCAGAAAACTTATTCACAGTCCACACACACACACACTCACACACACACACACTTTGGGTAGAGTGAGTAAGGCTAGTAGTTTGCAGGAATGATCTCATCGTGAGACACTGGGAGATGATGTCAGACTTTAGATCAGGAGCGCCGCTCAGCTACTGTAACTGTTTATGTTTTTACAGGCCACGAGGGCTTGAGGAGCAGGAGAGTGTGCAAGTGTGTGTGTGTGTGTGTTTGTGTTTATGTGTGTGTATATGTAAGTGCTTTATTTATGCCTGTTCAAAATAATAATCCAAAAATGGTTGTAAAAAGACATCTAGACGTTTATTGTGTTGTTAAAATTGATTACAGGGAAGTGAATCTAACTAGCTCCCTGGCTAATCTGCATCTGTCTCCTTACATTTCTTCATATCCATGCATCTACATCTTTTCCTTCCTCGGTTCTGGAGGAGCTGGTGTGTTTCATTTCTCCACCTCATCCCACTACTCAGCTACCTCCATGTTCTGTGAAATGTGTGATACTTCATCCACTGTCTCATGAGTATTTTTTTTTTACCCATCCCAACTTCTCTCATGGGTGTTCTCAATAAGCTCCCTCCTTATTTTTGCCTCTGCTCTGCTCTTCTCTCTTATCTTTGTTCTCCCAGAATCTCTCAAATAATCTGTTTGATCTTATTTCCTCCTCCTTGTTTTCCTCAACTCCTCCTCCTCCTCCTCCTCCTCCTCCTCTCCCCCTTCCTCTCTTCCCCCCCCCCCCACCCTTCTGTCCCTGGTGATCTCATTTCCAGGATGTGTGTGATGTCTAATGTCACACATGCGTTTACCGTCAGCGGTGGCTGTGGAGGGGAGAGGAAGAAAAAAGGAGAGGAGAGGAGAGGAGAAAAAAGGAGAGGAGAGGAGAGGAGAGGAGAGGAGAGGAGAGGAAGACAGCGACAATGGGACACACCCTAGTGTGACCTCATGCGTTTCCCTCTCTCTCCTCCAGTGTTGTGAGCTCTTTCATCTCGTGAGCCTGTGAACAGCGTGGTGACATCATGTTAGATGTGTGAGCTGAATACAGGATCAAAGGGCGGCAACAGCAGACATGTCACTTACTTCAGTGTTTGTACCCAATCCTGCTATTTTGTTATTTTATATTTTTAGAGTAAGGATTGTGATGTAAATGTTTTATCAGTGGTGGCATACTAGAAGAAACGCTAGTGTTGCAGTTACAGTAATAGTACTAGTCATAACAGGTGCTCCAAAAACTCTGTTAGTAACAGCAGGGTGTGCACAGATTCTGTGGGAATGAAAAAAGCCTCCTCTGCTGCATACAGGATTAGGGTTGTGTTACACGAGGGACAGTCTGGTTGCTACAGTGCTCCTCTGCTGACATTAGGGAAGAAATGAAGCATGTAAGGCGGCTTGTGATATGTGAAGGCACAGGGGAAGTTACATTTCATTTATTTAGACTTGTCAGGTGACACCAGAATGTTCCTTAATGTTGTTTCGATGCAAAACATTAAACCTAACACGTTGGCAAACAGTTCGCTATTTAAACAGCAACATTAGAACTCTATTGGTCACCTAATGAATATAATATCTGCTCTTGTTTGAATTTGTTTTGGTCTCCATCAACTCCTGTGGGAAATATCAGGCTATTTAGCTGCTAAATGCTTCACTTTATTTACCAGTTAGTCTCTAAATGTATTGCTGGTGCTTAGCAGTGTACAGGGTTGTTGTTGTTTTTTTGTTTTTTATGGCTGATGAGAGCTGCGAGAGTGAATCAAAATAGTAAAGTTGTGCACCAGAAAAAATCAAAACAATGAGCTGAAAAACTCTAAAACGCCCCATAGAGCTCAGGGGAACTGCAGAGTGGTGATTTGTCACCAGTGACATCTTGCATGGCACAAGTAGTTATGGGATGTATTGTTAATAGAAAAATATTGATTGTGGCTGCTTTACATTCCCAGCAGAAACACATGCTCACTAAGAGTCCATGCACCAGGTTGATTTATGGTAATTGTATTATTGTAACTTTGGTTAGGATATATGGAAATAGCCATCAACTAAAGCCCAAAATCAACTGGCACCAGAAGGGCCTTGAAATGGATCCTGCTTTAGATCTTGAGGCCCTGTGTCAAAATCATAGACAGTATAAAATGTGGACGTGTATTTGTGCTGTCCACATTTTAGACTGTATGTGAGGCAGTCCTGCCTTTGCCACCTCTTGGTTAATGCAAAAATGGGCAAAGATGCGGAGCATGGCTGGTGCTGAGGCGGACCAAATGATGCCTGGTTGCTCAAACAAGCCATCTGTAATGACACCCACCTGTCAATCAAAGCAGCCATGCTGTTAATTATGCATACTTTTAAACCTATAATAATTTGAACAGGCGAGTTCTATAAAAATTCACCCTCAGTACAGTTGTCATGAATGGGGAAATTAGCTTTAGAGACCAAAACATTTTTTTGTACCAGGCTGTAAACATTGCATTGTAAACACAGCACTTGTACATTGGCTTCACTTCACAGCTAAGGCGGTTACCACTTTAAAATCATTACACATGATTAATTTAGTTACACATGGTGCAAATTCCTCAATTCATCTGTATTTAATCAATTATCATACAGCAAACCTGGGGATATTTAATATTCCATAAATAATGTGTCAAATATAGCTAGATATATATACAACAACATAATCATGTAAATGGAATATGAACTGAAAAAAATGAAACTCGGCTGGCGTGGGCAACACTTAAGCTAAATATGTAAATGTGATGTTCAGCAACAGACAACATAACAACTGTAAAACTGTAGTGATAAACATGAACAGAAGGTTTTTATTGGTGGTAATAATTGTAGTAGTGGGAGTTTTAAAGTAGCTGTCAAAGAATTGTAGTACCAGCGTTTGCCGTCTGTACAGTAGCAACAAATATTCAATATAATGAACCTCATGTGCTTCACACTATTCAAGGTTTTCTCCTTGTTCTTGTGTTTACACTTAGGATCTAAATAATTTAGTGTCCTGCATGCTTCCTAGCTGGACCCCCTGCTGAGATGAACAAACACACAGACACACACATATAGACAGACTACCAATCTTCACCAATCTCTCACTCTACTTCACTTAACTCTCTAGCATGTCTAATACACACACGCACACACCTACACAAACACACACACACACAACCCCACACTCCTGCGCCATATAATAAAACTCCACCACCCACCCTGCAGTACAACACAAAGAGCTGACGGCCCTCCCCCCATCCTTCCTCTCCCCTCTCATTGGCCGAGAGGCTTGGATGCTGGCAGTGTCTCAGACCAATAAGACATCTCCAAGGTGATGTCATGGAGGCAGCGTTGATGCTGTTGCTGATGCTGTTGCCCGGCGCCTGTATCCGTGCAGCCAGACAGGGGTAACCGTAGTCACCGGTCCACCATCAGCAGCAGAGAAGACAGGGACAGAGCGGGGTAAGTCTGCATCACAAAACACACTGCTGCATTTCACTTGTGTCACTTTGGATTCTCAAGGTTTTATTACATAAAAGAAGGTCGCCTCCATGTGTGTGTGTGTGATGTGTGTGTATTTGGGAGGGAGTGTATTGTATTGGTAGGGTGTAATGGGGCGAGGGTGAGGATAGTGATGATGCAGTGATTCCTGCTGACAGGAGAGGGAGGAAGGGGGAGAGAGAGAACTCGGTGTACCCTCAAACAGTATGGTGTGTAACCTGTGTCATTTATTATTGATCTTCCATATGTGCAGATGCAGCTTTGTGTCTGCTATTTGTAAGGAGAGAGAGAAAGAGAGTGGGAGAGGAAAATGAAGGGGTTAGTATGCGTTTATGTGGCGAAAAGGTGTGTGGATGTGTAAGTGTGTGTGTTAGGCAGTGTAGGAAAAAAGGGTGGGAAGAGAAAGATGTGAAAAAACATAAAAAATCAGTGAAGAATAGTTTACAAAAGTTCCTTTTTGTCTAATATTTTTGGCTTGTTTGGAACCTGCAAAGTGTCTTGTCATTGGTGTTAAATTCACTTTTAGCTGCTCCATGTTCCAGGTTTATTTATGAAGGGAAAGCCATTATTTACAAAAGCAATCTGTAAAAACCTGTAAAACCAACCAACTGATTCAAAATAGCTCATAAAATGTCAGATGTAGATGCGCTAAATGTGACAAATGTTGATGTTCTCTTACTGTATGGGAAGTGTGGTTTGAAGTTGGAGTCCTTTATACTCACTCCTTCTATAAGATATCCAAATAATACACTCAAAATGTTATGAGGCATAATAAACAGGATGAATATACATGCAATATTCATAATGTTCTGTTTATTATTCATGCAGAAATATGACAACGTATAGGAGTAGTACATGAAACGCTGTGCCCATGGAAACAACAGTCAATAAGGAACAGATTTGTTTTTCATTTAGACTTCTTCATCATCAGTGCGCTGTAGAGTGTATGAGAAATGAAAATGAGACATCCAGAGTAATACTCTTTGAGGAGACTTTTAAAATTCTTTTTTTATTGTAGTGTTTTATGAAATATGAAGCACTGAGCTCTATGTCACCTTTCAAAAATGTAACAGTTTTACAGGTAAGATTTGTGTAAGATTTGGAGGACTTTATTTACAGAATTTGGCAGCAATCGAATATAATATGCAGAACTGTTTTCATTGGAGTATAATAACCTGAAAATAAGAGTTGTTATATTTTTGCTTCCTTAGAATGAGCCTTTTATATTCGCCATATTGAATCACCATGTTTCTACATAAAAACACAAACTAAACAATCACTTTAGTTATGGCCTTTCGTATTTTTCGCAGCCTACATAGCTTAACATCTATCTGTAGTCAATCGCAGCTAGATGCCACTAAATCCTACACACTGATGAGAAGATGTCTGTTTATACTAATTTGCAAAAAATAAAGAGTAGAAAATAAAGAGTAGAAACAACAGGCCGGACAAACTAGATATAACATTTTAACTAGTGAGTTTTGCTCAAGCCAAGCTAAGCTAACAAACAGGTATATGCAGCTTTAAAATCAGCATAAAAACATGAGCGTGATATCAATCTTTCATCCAGCTCCCAGCAAGAAGAAGAATGTGAATAAGCAAATTTCCCCAAATGTTGAACTTTTCCTTTAAGAGTCAACATTTTAAGAGTGACTGCGCACAAATCACTTGGTATGCTTTTTATTATTTTAATATGCAGACTTGTGCAATAATTTCCTGTTCTTAAAGCCATCATTATATTATTATGTATGAGCCCAATTTCTAGAGAACATAAAAGAAGAAATACTACCCACAGCGGACATGGAGGATGCTGATCTTCTGGGACAAAAATCCAATGAATATCATAAACTGGCATAATGAAAATCTTCACTATAATATAACTGTCAGCAAATTTCCCATCAACATGACCCAAATGTTCCCCAGTTCCCCATGTGTACCAAACCTTTACAAGTCTCTCCCTCTCTCTCTCTCTCTCTCTCTCTGTATTGACACACGCCAAATGGAGCACTCTTACTCCTGCAGGAAGCAGTGCATTGATCTGCAACCTGGGTGGTTTCACAAGATGAGAAGCAGCTGTGTGTGTGTGTGTGTGTGTGTGTGTGTGTGTGTGTGTGTGTGTGTGTGTGTGTGTGTGTGTGTGTGTGTGTGCATTCCAACACTGCACTGCCTGATTAGCATGTGTGTGCCTAACTGTGTATTTCAATATTTAAAAGTATCTGTCATGTATGTTGCATGTATATATATATATATATAAATGCACAAGTGTGTGACCTTGTGTGTGTATGTCCCTCTGAGAGACGTGTCAGGTGAGCGTGTGCTCTGTATGTCCCTCTGAGAGACGTGTCAGGTGAGCGTGTGCTCTGCAATGTAATGAGACGTCTCTTTCTCTGTGTCATAGGTTGTCTCATTAGTTCTCTTACTCCCCAGAGCTCACTACTCTTCAGACAGATAGATAGATAGATAGATAGATAGATAGATAGATAGATACATAGATACATAGATACATAAATAGATAGTAGTGAGCTCTTCTTTGTAGTAAGTAGTGGAGTTGTACTATGGAACTAGGGCCAGGAGGTGATTAGCTTAACATAGCATAAAGACTAGAAGCAGGGACAAACAGCTAGCCTGGCACAACTACTGACACAATCTAAATTTACGGTCCAGTGTGTAGGATTTAGTCTAGCTAAGGTTTTGGAGTACAACCAACTGAATACCCTTAACCTCACCCTGCCCTTCTGAGTGTGCAGGAGAACCCATTGTAGCCGCAAACAAAGAATGCAAAAGGCACTATATATAGTAAATGTTTGGTTTGTCCCCTCTGGGCTACTGTACAACAGCATTATACCTGCATTATTCACATAGTGTAGTGTTTCATTTTTGTATGTAGTGCCTTCTGGGGTAGATAAGAACATTTGGGCTTTTTTGGCAGACACATCCCATTACAGATGTTTGATTACATTTGGCCCTCATTGGGCACCGCTGGCATGTCTCATCCTGTCGTGTAAATCAGTTTTCATGAAGCTTCCTTCATTCGCTATCTTATATTACTCCACAGTCTGTTTTCTCCAACACCTGATTGTTGTGGGTGCCCACATGATGAGAGTGTTTAAACTGGATCCCAGAATTAAAGCGAAACTCAATTAGCGTGTGTGCTCAGCTGTGAAAAGGTCAACAAAATGCGCATGCAGGGCACCGCTGGATTCCCACATGATAAAAGTCTCCTATTTGCTGACGATGCGTGTTCAAGCATTCAAGACCTCTGAGTGTTTGTTGACATGATTAATTCTATGCTGCAAAAATGAAGGAGGTTCTGTCCGTCTCGTATAGCACGAGAGAAGACATCCCTCATCAATTCAGTGCTGATGAGGCCATCTGACAGACAGACGTAGTGATAGCAGGTGGTGGGAGGTCTGGTGAGACACTTTGCTGCCTCTCTTAGTCCAGCTCAGTTTGATTCAATCACTCTTTGAATTCGCTCTAAATTGAATTGATCTTGGATTTCACTCCAACATCAATCAGTATTATTTGATGTTATTAACAGGTCACAGTCAGCATGACATAGACATATTTGCTCTCATCACAACACATATTGCTTCACAGCGCTGTTTAAAGGTTTGAAATAGATTTTCAGCAGGTGGCGTAACAGGCTGGTGTCACAGTTGATGCCTCGCTTTGTTATTTATACCTCCCTCTTCCTTCCTTGCATCTTCTCAAAGATCTACAGCTGCTTCTCCCACTTGTGTCACGGCTGTGATTCACTGCAACACGGAGGACGTGGAAGGGAAGAACAACAACAAAATTTTAAAGTTCCCCTCCCCTCAAAATATCTTTTGCTTACTTTTGCTTCACTTGGGTGTCTGAGCTTCACTGCGGAGAATTTATGCGCAGAGTTTGACACTAGGAGGCTGTTTTTACATTCATCTGCGAAAGGGAGGACGGTTCTCATCTCCAATCTGACTTTAAAGGCGTGTCCAAACAAGCTGGATTTTGTGACATCACAAGAAGTTTGTCAGCTCTGTCCTCAAATTAATACATAAAACAAAGATAAATGCCACATTTCTGTCATGTTTCCTGAATGTTTGTCCACCGATAGAGGTTTGACTAGCACTCTTTTCTGAAATTGTGTCATCTTGTTGCGCCCCCTTCTTCTGCAATGCTTTAATTGCACCGACTGTAGCGCCACCATCTGTTTATCTCAATGAACAGCACTAATCTTGGACTGAAACTATATCAGCATGATATAAATATTAGCATTTTCAAGTTTTCACAAGCAATTACACTACTAATTTAACTATGACAGTGATATATATCAGTATTCATGGTCAACAAGAATGTGCTTTTCCACTTGTGTGTCAACATTGTTTGTTGAAGTCTCTGATTAAAGGAGGGATCATTTTTGTTCACATGTGAACAAGACGATGTTGTCTGAAAAGGACCTCGGGTCAAAATGTTACATGATATTATGTGTGCGATGATCCCTGTTTTGATTTTCTCATACAAACATATCCTTGGCAAGAATGACCCTCTATTTTGGCCCATATTTATTCCCTGACGCAGAGCCATTCTCTCATTGGCTGAATTAAACCTTAATGGGAGGTGCTTACACGAGTGCTCTGCAGATTGCGGTCTTGTTAAATTCTCTTCTGTGCTTCTCACATTCGTTATATGACCTTTGAAGCCGCTTCATTCAATCCTTCCTCTCTGTGTCTGCATGTCTCTCCCTGACAGACTGAGACGGATCTTCAGCATCCCTGGAGAGTTACATACGCAGCGAGAAGATGACTCTGGCAGGTAAATGCAACTGCAGCAGAAAAGTCGTACACCTAACAGCTCCTCTTTCCTGTACTGTGTACACTGCAAATGATTCCACTGTGGGAGAGAGCAATTTTATTATCTAAACCACAGAGATTGTTCATTATTATGACTGTTCTAATAACATAATCACTGCCACTGAAAGGGAGAATTACATCATCAGTTATTGAATGCTTGTTCATCATTTAGTTTGAGTCAACACAATGTCAAGCATAACAGAACAAGCGTATGTGTGTGTGTGTGTGTGTGTGTGTGTGTGTGTGTGTCCTCAGCCTACAAAGAGAAGGTCAAAGAGCTCCCCCTGGTGTCTCTGTTCTGTGCCTGCCTGAACCCACAGACTGCAGAAAAACCTACGTACAAGGCAGAAGGTAAAAATAAATCACTGTCACAGACACATTAACAATCACACAGGGAGAAATATATTGTATTGTAGCTAAATACAGCCACTAGTCATTCTGGGAAACGGAGGAATTTGTTCAATTAAAGCAGGGACATGTAGGAGGATTGTAGGTAAACCACAAACCACACAATGCACCAAACTCACCTATTAATGATGTTTGATGCTTGACAGTGTGCTTCCTTGTATTAGAAATCCATTGTAAATGAATAATGTAAACATGGCTGCAATCCAACACCACAGATGCGGTGGATCTGGGCTGGTGCGTCATCAAAGACGTGGAAGTGATCGAGCTGAACAAGCGGGCATCAGGCCAGGCCTTCGAGGTCATTCTCAAGCCCCCGTCCTTTGACGGCGTGCCAGACCTCAACACCTCCATGCCGCAGCGACGCGACCCGTCCCTGGAGGAGATCCAGAAGAAGCTGGAGGCTGCTGAGGAGAGGCGGAAGGTAAGAAAAGAATGAAAGGGTTTGGGTTTTTGTATCAACACAAGATACCCAACTGGACAGGCCTTAACCCCAAAAGTGCAACCCTAACCCGAGCTATTTGTAGCTCATTCAGGTGTCTGACAACGCTCTTTGTGGGTAGCGTGATTTATCAGCTCAGGAGGAAAAAAGGGTGGAAGTGGATAAAAGGAAAGAGGGAGGGTGGAGTTGATGGAAAAGTAGGGAGGAAACACAAGCAGGGGGAGAGAGGGAAGATGAAAACAAGGGACATGAAAGTACAAGGGCAATCATGCAAGGACACGCTCACAATGGCTCATATTCATCAAGCAAAGAGGATGATGGAGAGAGGGAGGAGGAAGGGAGAGGGGAAAGGTGAGAGGAGAGAAATTATAGCTGGCACAGAGAAGATGTCCGGCAACGGAGCAACGAGACATGAGCAACATCAGACGTTCCCATTAATCATTTTTTGTTTATTACGTGTTATAAAGGCTCTTAATACGGTGTTATTGGTGACACCAACTGTTTTTTTCAATGAATGAACCTATTTTTCACATCACAACAGTCATGGGTGAGAAACAAGAATGTAATTTTCCTTTGAGACACTCATGTGTCAACTTTGTCTGCTGTAGTCTCCAAGACGATGGTGTCTAATGAGGACCTCATGTCTTGTTTTTTGTTTACCTTAATGGTTTTGGGTTTCCCAGCCCGTAAAGGGGTTTAGGAAGCTGAGTGAAAGGTTTTTTTAGGGACTTGTGTGTGTTTAGTTTGTGTAACTGCCTCCAAATTCAGCCAATGAGAGAACAGTGCTGTGTCAAAGAATAAACATGGCCCAAAATAGAGAGCGATTCCTGCCAAGAATGTTTTGTTTGTCAGTTTATTTTGTGGTTCTAAACGGAAAACACTATTTTCTGTTAAGTCTAAACATTTTAAGTTCTTTCCACAGAGATTTTTGTTTTTCTTTTTCCCACCACGGATAGAGGATCAGGATTTCACCAATGACCACCACTTGTGCGCAAATTGCAACAGCCATGCCCTTTTTGGGGGGCATAGGAAACCAAAGAGATGCTGATGTCAGTGCAATTTGATGTGTTTAGGTTACAATTTTGACATTCATTTTGCATAAAAGCAAACTTTTGTTTTATGGGCATGTACAGTCATTGCACCTTGCTGAACCAGTGTTTGTGATACCTTAATAAATTAAAGTGGACTGATGAGCTGTGCCACATCAGTCTTACCCTGTCCAATTAATGGATCATTGACCCAATACAATAGCCAGACATTGCTTATCTACGTATACATATTTGATCAAAACACTGGGTTGTCTAGTGTACAGTGTTGTATAAGTTAAAGTTATACTATAGATTTAGTAAGTTAGTCAGCTGATCTCAACTCAGAGAAGTTCCTCGCATTATGTGAGTTGTGCTTACTTAGATATGGATATATAATAAAACAATTCCTTAAGTTCAAAGCCATGTTTTCGGGGCCTTTAAAAGACCCTACTATCATCTACATTTTGCATCTGTTGTGCAGTAATTTTGAATTTAGACATGTGGAAGAAAAAGTAGTTAGATGCAGAGAATTGTCAGTAGTAATGTAAAAATTCCTGAGGTTACAACTACAGCAATCACTTCATCATTTCTTTACACGCTTACATACATTCCAGCTGTAGTTTTAAGCTTTGCATGTTATGCAGTGCTGTAGTTGACTGTATTCTAGCAGTAATAGAGAAGGTTTTGTCTGCAGGTCACAGACTCAGCTGACAACAAACCTACTGAAAGACAACCATAACCCTAAGCCTATAACTTTTATCGCTTGCAGTTTAACAAACGTGAAAATTATCTGTTGATTTACCTTCTGCACTCTCTATCTCCCTCCAGTGTCAGGAGGCTGAGCTGCTGAAGCACCTGGCGGAGAAGAGGGAGCACGAGCGTGAGGTGATCCAGAAGGCCTTCGAGGAGAACAACAACTTCATCAAGCACGCCAAGGAAAAGCTTGAGCAGAAGATGGAGGCCAACAAGGAGAACAGGGAGGCCCTGCTGGCCGCCATGCTGGAGAGGCTGCAGGAGAAGGTACTGTGCAGGTTCTAACCTTTACAGAGAGCTTGTAACAAAAATCCAGTCTTGGTAATGTAGCTTTCATTTCTATCTGGTTGTTTTTTTCTTGTCATACATAACTGAACAAATGATGATTTTAAAATAGAGGAAGTTCATTGTCCAAAATGTCTTTGAAAAGGTCTGATTTCAAAAGGTTTTGAAATCAGAAAAGCACAGAATGTTTGGACTGACCAGCAGAGATATGAAGACAAAGAGACAGACATATAAAGTTTCCAGCAACGGTTTTTGTTTTCTTGCCTGGAAGCTCTGTTTGTTTTTAGTATCACTATTTTTAGTGTTCTGACTAGCTACATCTATCGTAAACTGTAACCCAGTCCTGTCTTCTGGGAGCTAAACTTCCTGCTGGGCCCAATCTCGATCTGTTACGAACTAGCTGGGTAATTGAGGTACTAAGTAATAGCTCCACATTTTGAGAAATATTAGTGTCTTATGAGGTCTTTATGATGCATTAGAGCCAGGGGGTGATTACCTTAGCTTTGAACTATGTTTTTATTGTTTTTACATTTCAGTTTCTGTATGGATACATCATGATGTAATGTGTTCATTTGTCCATCTTAGAGGTATTTATGAAGTTTGGACAGAGCAAGGCTACCTGTTATTTCCAGTGTTTATGCTAAGCTAGGCTAATTGCCTCAAAGCTCTAGCTATATACACACGCCATTAGTCTTCTCATATAACTCAAAAAAAAAAATGAAATGAAATGAAAAGAAATGTCTAACAATTTCACCATTTTTTAAATATTTTTTATAAAGTAATATTCTCTTTCTTACTAAGATAAGAAGACTGCTTCCACTGTTAAATGTGTACACCAGCAGCAAACTAACTAAAACAAAATCTGTCGAACAGCCCCTCTAAGACTAACTGATTAAGGAGTTTTGTCTTGTTTGCCCAATCCTTACTACAATAACTTACACAAAGTCTAAAAAAAATAAATAAATTATATTTTAACGTTGTTCACAAGCGTGATCAGTAATCATGAATATTATATGAGGTGGAAAAGAGTTTTTAGTTCTCCCCGCTCTGTCATTCCCCTGTTCAAATCTTAATGAACTGTTGCCTCGTCTTGTTAATTAATGCTAATCCATTCATGAATGCTAATGAGTCTGATGTTGGTATGTCTGTGTGTGTGTGTGTGTGTGTGTGTGTGTGTGTGTGTGTGTGTGTGTGTGTGTGTGTGTCTCGCAGGACAAACACGCGGAAGAAGTGAGGAAGAACAAGGAGATGAAGGAGGAAGCCTGCCGGTAGATGAGTGGAGTCGGGGAAGAAGAGAGAGAGAGAGGGAGAAAAAAAAAACAGTGCAGGAAAGAAAAGAAAAAAAAGAACTCAAAAGCAACTCGAACAAAGGCAAAAGATGAGTTTTCATATTTGATGTATGCTGTAACGATAAATAAGCTGTACAAAGTTTAGCCAACTCTTGATGTTGAAGTTCAAAAAGAATTCTTGCTCTGTTTTTTCTAAAGGACAGTGGGAGGGTGTGGGGAGGGTGCCAACAAAACAAACTACATTTTTAAAAGAGGGGCGACATTGGTTGTGTGGTGACAAACGAAAGCTGCATCGAGGCAGGAAGAGGTTAAAACATTTTTTAATCACAGCTCTCTCGTTCCTGCAGTCAGACAGCAGGAAATGTGAACTGCTGTTTGGTTGTCTCAGAAATCATCACTGAGTCCACCAGTTTGGCAGCAGCACACCAGATCATACTGCTTCTTTCCAATTAGATTGTGTAACTCTGGAGCAGGGAGCTGTAATCTGAATTGTTACCTTGTAAAACATGGGGGGAAAAAGATGATGTGCTTGTAAAAAAAACCCAAACTGGGCTCACAGACGTAGTTAAGGAGCCCTAGTTATCCACAACCAAAACAAGCTAAAACTAAGCGTCCCGGTCTTCTTCAGTCTTTTTGATTCACAGGATTCAACACACACAATCAGAACATAACACACAAGCTTCTGCTATTTCCAAATTAGGAATAAAAAACTGATTTCCCAGGGTCCGCCGCTCTCATTCTAATTCTCAGCTGCGCCGTGTTTGAGATTGTTTTGTCTATCTGGGGACGTCTGCGTGTGCTAAACTTTGGTTTATGAATATAAATGAAGCTTCAGGCTTTTGTTTCCACAGTGCTCTTGGGGAGGAAAACAAACAGAAAAAAAAGAAAAGAAAAAGAAGAAAGAAAAGGCAGGACACTCTGCTGTATTCTGCCACTTCAGGCTCTTTGTGAAACTTTAACTGTACTGTAGTCGTAGATCAGTCACATGCATTTGAGTCTCTTAGATTTAGAGCACTGATTGCACTCTTATTTCATTAAGCACAACTCAAAAGCACATATGTATACATGAAGGACGGTGAATATATACAGTATAAACAACAATAACATCACAAGGAGGCAAAGTCGTGAGTGGCTAGTTCAGATTTGGACATATTTGGTTTCAGTGGTTACGATGAGTTTTGGGGGGTTTTAAGGCTAAGCAGCAGCCCCCCTTTGCTTTGGCATGTGTCACTGTGCTCTGATTGTCAGTTTATGATTTTCAAAAGAATTTAGACCTAAAAGAGTAAACAGAAAGATGAAATTTGCTCGAGTTGTTGAGTCATACTGACTTGATTGAAATGTCTAAAATGTTTGCACTGTAGCGGGGGAGTCGTAACATGGGGTTTGTACTTGCTGTAACTGTGTGTCGCTGTATATCTTCAAAGCTGGATTGATTGTATCTATTTGGCATGGTCAGTAAAAACAGCTTGACTGAGCTCACACTTTGTTTTCGTGCTCATTAATTCTCATCTGTAGGTTGAAGGTAGAAGGTTTTGCATGCACTGTTATATGCAAATACACAAAGGCATAATTTCCAACGAGATCAGTGTTCTTAAGCGCTCGATCTTGCCTCTTAAGTTACATATAGGCTGCTGTATTGGTGGAGTATGTAATTTGAAATGAATATGTGCAGAAAATACTTGTAACTTGTAAAAAGATTCTGTAAACTCAATTTTTTGGATTAAAGAAAATGTAAACTATATACTAATTTTCAGTTTATATTGTCCTAAAAAGGCACTGAAATTCAGTAAAGCATTTTGTCAGTCACATCCATGAAACATTATAATTAGATAAAGCATTTTGTCAGTCACATCCATGAAACATTATAATTAGACGATAATACATCCATAAATATGTAATATAAGACGCAAATAAGTAGGTATAGGATATATCACATTAGTCAACAAGATGATTTGAACTATTTTAAATAGCACAATACAATTAGACATCAAAGCTGAGATAAAAAAACTTTAATAAATTTTGATATTGTTCACAATAAAACAAGAACAGGGTTTTTATAAAATGCCAGTTAAAGCAACGATGAAACTTAAGATAAGATGAAAACTGACAAAGTTTAAAAACATACTCACACCCCAATAAAATAATATTTCCATTGCATAAATATGTATTTCCAACAACACCTTATGACTCAGTTCTCCAGAGAAAATCCATTCAGTAAATATTGAATTGAATAAAAATATTTTAAAAAATCATTTCTACAGCACTTTTCAAAAAGTGTTTTACATGGTCGGACCAGGAGTAAAATATTTCAGGTCTGCAACGAGAAAAATAAAAATTGACAATTTAAAATAGTATGAAAATGAAATAGAGTAAAATGTCTAACGACTACTGTATAATAAAACTGTCTACCGTACAAACCATCCAGCAGTGTTTGACAGGATGGGTTAAAGCTGCTTTAAACATTTTTCACCACTAGGAGGCGGAAAGAAACGCAGCTCTTTGCTGTTTGATGATACTCTCAGAACTCTTATGGCTATGACACGTTAAAGGACAGCTTACATTGAGAGCTAACGTCTAGCACGCTAGCTACCAGAAGGCTCTTTCACAAGATGCAAAGTCATTTCATTCAGTGATAGCTAAAAAAAAATATTGCTTAATAGAAGTTGAAGTTTGATGCTGAGACAGTTGCTAACATCAGACGTCTCCTCTGTTTCCCTGTGGTACCACACTTGGCCTCACACAGGTACAGCCCACTGTGACCACCTCCATCCCCAGCCGGAAGTCATACTTTCTTCTCTTCCTCCCTCCTTTGTTATTGTGCCTTGGGACCCTGAAGAGGCATGGAAACATTTAACAAGGGCGTTCAGATGATGTTAATATAAGATTATGGTGTTAAATTAATTCAGGACTGGGAAGACAGAGGTTAACTGAGGTCAATATAATTCAAAATGTCAGAAGTCCCTAGGCTGTGCAGAATCTAACCTCAATAGTAAACAACATAATACTTTTGGTTTCATACTCCTCCCTACTTCAAGCCACATTAAAAATGAAATGATCTATCACCTCTCGGTCGCATGATATACACTCACTCATTAACAAAACTCTGTTTTCTGTTCTCAGTCATATTCCCCTCCTTAAAACACATCTCTACTTAATGTTGTACTGGTGTGTGGTGTACCACAAAAAAACATCTGGCACTAAAATCTGATTTTTGAAACAATATTGTGTCTCTTCTGTTGGATAACTAACTTTGTTTCTATCTGTGCTGCGTGTTGTGATCAACCATAGCAGCTCGCTTCAACAGGAAATGCCTCAGATTAAGAGAGATATTTGCTCAAAATTACATTTCACTTTCATTCTTAAGCTGAATAAAGACAGATGTCTAGAGACAAAAGCAGAGGTGAAAACTGCATTGTTAGCTGTTTTCACAGAGGCTCACCTGTGGAGGACCAAAACCTGGTAGTAGATAGGTTTAGCCACCAGGGATGCATCCTCTTCTCTGTTACCCTGCAGGCTCAGACAGCCGGTGGTCAGACACTGAGCATGAGCAATCTGCTGAGGTAAACGGGATTCTATACAGGATTGTCTGAGGGGGATAAAAGATACAGAGTTTTTTGACACCAACTGTGCAAAGTACTGAAGAAAAATGACATTAAGGGCCTTCAGCGATGCCTCACCTGTACGTCCATGGCGACAGAGACATGTTGGCGATGGTTGTAGCAGGCGGGCTGGCCATCTGAAATGGCACTGAAGAATCCAGGATCAGTCTCACAGTCTTGTCCTTCAGTTTGTTACGCCGCCCCAAATTCACTGACACCATGCGCCCTTTGGTGGCGTGCAACAGTGTGGCCAGTGCCAACAACAGCAAAGATCTTAACACCTAAATATGAGATCATCAGATAAACCATGAGCAAAAAATATACAGACAGCAGCCAAAGATAACTCCAGAGGGGGCTGGAGAAAGCAGGAGAGCAAACCAGTGAAGAAGTGAGAAGAAAATGCTTCATTAACTTTCAGCTCTTGTTTTCTCTCTGCTGTCAGTTCTCGTTTGACTTAAAGTCCAGTTAATTGGTGAGTGTGTGAATGCATGGGTGGTATTATTGACCTCACACACTGAAAAAAAAACCTTCTAAATGGTAAAAAAAAGTTTCACACATCTTTCATTTGCTTCTCCTACAGCAAGAAATGTGGAATCAAAAAGTCAAACAGTGCACTCCTTTTTCATAAAGTCAGCACAAGTATCAAGTTAGTTAAAGATAAGCACGGCGGCATGACTCACCAGCTGCATGTTTGTGTCGTCTCGTCTACAGAGCCTGACTTAAACTGCGCAGTGCTGCTGTGCATGTCCTGTTACAGCCACAGTCAGTGCTGTGTTTATATGCAGCCAGACTGCAGCGTTTGTGTGTGTTGGCAAGAAGCGTAGTGTGTTTCCGCTATGACTGTCACGGATTTTAAAGATACATATGTTGATCTATAAACAAGATAAAGACTGGTCTTTTTTTTTGGTCAGCATTTCTTTTTTTGCCTTGCATTCATTTTCATCTACCTATGTGCACATCTGTCCTTGTCTTGGATCCTGACGTTGCAGTGTGTGGAAACACTCCAAACATGCAAAAAGGAGATTTGATGCTGACTTTTTGTACTTTCCCTCTAATATTCTTTAGATTCTCTAAAACTTTTACTTAACCCCTTAACACCTTATTGTCATTATACATGGAAAAAATGAAATAATTCCTGTGTCACATTTCTGTGAAAGTGTGCTGAGTCTGTTAACAGTCTAATGTGTCAAAACATTTGTTTACCTGTACAACTTTTTATGTGGCTGTGAAAACAGAACCAACATTTATCATTTTCTTTGGAGCCAAAAAAAAAAAAAGCTAGAAAAATCTCTGCCAAACTGAAACCACAGAAGAGTTTAAAATAGTCCTGCAAGAGGAACTAATTTCTAAAAGCATTTTACAGAAAACCTAAAAAAGCAGCAAATACTGACGTGCTTTTATTGCATTATTTTAAACCTATCACCATAAACTGCCTTAACAATTTCTCTATTCGAGTCATATAAAACACATTACGAGTAACTTCACCTACAGTCTGTCATCCCACGCTAAACAATGTAGGTCAAAGAGATGCCTCTTGGGTTCTGGTTTTAAATCAGCATATCTCATCAAAGACGAACAGCGTGATAACATCTTCTCCCTCCATGCATCATATGAGTGAGGAGCTGACGAACTGGAGCACAGCTGTACTGGATGTAGAGTAAAGAGAAATGGTTACAGCCCAAGATGTTCAAGCAGCGTAGACAGCAGTAACACTGCGCTACAGTATGTTTCTAGGCAGTTAGATGTAAGAAACTGATTGACCAAGATAGCTGATGAAGTGGCGCTCCAACTGCCAGCACTGCAAGAGTCCTCTGGTACCGTTTCTACATTTTGTAAAAAAAAAGACATACCATCACTCAGTCTGTGAAATCAGAATGAATGTCTTCTGTGGTGCTAAGAAACTTTCTAATGTCTGAAAATTATAAAGGGAAATATTTGCCATTGTAGCTGCTAAATGCTACACGATATTGACTATCTGCTAAGTGGCTAAGGCACTATTCAAACTAAATCAGGGGTTGTAGTGAATCGCCACAGGGTTATGGTATGTGGGGGGTGCTGGGGATGTGTTTAGCTGAAGGTAACTTCTATAAAACAATCAGAAAACAGCTTTTTATTTCACCGATTCGCCATCTTTCTCGATACCAGTGCTCCCTCATTCTCATTCACTGTCTATGTCGCTTGACCACAGCGATCTCGCTCTCTCTCTATCAGATGGACTCAAACCAAAGGAAACTTCTTGTTTTACTATTTTGTAAACTGGGATCCACATACAGACGTAGAAGCTGAAAGAAGAAGCATGAAATGAACAAATACAGAGTACAACAGGTACAGTATCAGAGTCCATTTAGTCCATGATCATAGCGCTCAGTTTCCGTCTGAACATTGGATTGGCCACCTTGGATGTCAGGTTGCTTTTCTTCAAAAGCTCTGCTTCTCCGCCGTAGGTCACTGTTTTTTTTTTCCGACACCCCCTGCAGCTTACACCCACCACAACCTCAAATGAATTCTGCAAAATCTGACTTTGTCTGTGCACTGAGCACGTAGCACACAGCAGGTTAATCAGCAGCTGCCTGTGTAGTCTGGAAGTCTGGAAAGTTCACTGACACGACTGAAGTAGAGCAGTAAATATGCAAGGCGTAAAAACCAAAACAATGTGCTGTAGTGCAGAGGGGAGCTGCAAAGATGCATGATGACTCTTGTGGGTTTGTTACGAATCATCACTTTCAAACTACTTGATCAAATTATGTCATCTGATCTATTGCTGGTGTAAAAATACTGATTGGTGCAGTGAATGTAAAGTCCAATTTTAACTGTAACTAGGTGGCACAACTACACAGTACTTTAGGTTTTAAATACATTAGACATCTAATATATTGTTTGAACAAGTCACTCTACTTGTTTTTAGTTTTCTGGTTATTTTATCATGAGCTGAGCAGATTTGTATAAATTTTTATACTGTTATACACTTTTTTTTGCCAAATAACTAACTAAAATATTTATTCCCAGTGAAGTGCTCTGACGAGCCAGTTGCCTTTAGTTCTCAGTCAGCTCTACAGTCTGTTACATAACAGTGAGCAGATTTATTTCCCAAAGCTGACAATTCACTAGATACCAAAAAGTCGAGTTCAAGATAATTTCTTTATACAGCCGCTCATCACAAGCATGGCTGCAAAAAGACTTTACATCTAACTAATCAATAATCAATAACAGGACGAAATGGTGAGGTTTTGATAATGCAACAAATGAAAGGGGGCGAATAACACAAAGCACATGACGTAGTTAGAGATAGATTACAGATAAAAGTACAATTTAAATGTACTGAGATGAATTTATGAGGCGGAAAATATTGTGCGGTGTCAGTCAGAAAAAAGGTCAAGAAATCAATTTCTAACTGATGGCATCATGATAAAGGTTTGTTTATGAGTAATGTGGTAATGCGACCTAACTGATTTTTTTTCTTCTTCTTCTTCTTCTTCTTCTTCATCTGACACATTTCTTTTAAATTTAAAGTGAAAGAATTACAAAAAGTTACCACACTATAAAGTTCCCCATCCGTCATTTCTCAGTGTGTAAACCTCAGTGAGTTTCAGTGGATGCAGTAGTATGATTGTAATCTGTTCTCTTCACTGATGTACTGCTCTACAGTCCCAGGGAAAATATTATTTAAGCATGGACTGAGAGACTAAAAAGGAGAAAAGTAAGGAGTAACAAAGACAAATGTGAACAGGTGCTTTCCACTGTCCTCCATTTTTCTCCACTAAGTCATCATCACACTCTTTCATTCAGAAGCCCAGTGGAATACAAGTTTGAATAGTGCAGCTCCATTTTTTATCTTCTTGCAAACTCTTCTTGCAAACTCTTGCATATGGTGGCAGTTCATGGAGATGATTTATTCATAGTCTCAAAGCAACAATTGTGTTACATAGTGACATTTTAGTAATGATATAGTCAAGCCGTGTAAGCGTCAAAACTGGAAGCTAAGGCTAAGCCTTGTCTTAGCATAAAGGCTGGAAACATTTTGCCTGCTTAGTTCATAGAACCAAATGAAACAAACAAGATGTGACATGTTAATTAGTTAGCTTCAGAGATGATGGTTGGAAAATGTAATCTGCAAAAAGAGTAGCCTTAATTTACCTGACGATATGAAAGCGTGTACCTACTGTACCATATGAATTTTATAACAATTTTAATAAGACAAGAGACAAAATGGGCTTAAATAGAAGCTTCTCAAACTTTTCTTTAGGACTTACAACTAACACTTAAGGCCTTAGCCACTCAGGTCAATTTTAACGTATGGTTACCGTGTTATAGGTAAATTCTGATGTACACTCACCGGCCACTTTATTAGGCACACCTGTCCAACTGCTCGTTAACGCAAATTTCTAATCAGCCAATCACATGGCAGCAATGCATTTAGGCATGTAGACATGGTCAAGACGATCTGCTGCAGTTCAAACCGAGCATCAGAATGGGGAAGAAAGGTGATTTAAGTGATTTGAACGTGGCATGGTTGTTGGTGCTGGACGGGCTGGTCTGAGTATTTCAGAAACTGCTGATCTACTGGGATTTTCACGCACAACCATCTCTAGGGTTTACAGAGACTGGTCCGAAAAAGAGAAAATATCCAGTGAGTGGCAGTTCTGTGGGTGAAAATGCCTTGTTGATGCTAGAGGTCAGAGGAGAATGGCCAGATTGGTTCGAGCTGATTGAAAGGTAACAGTAACTCAAATAACCACTCATTACAACCGAGGTATGCAGAAGGGCATCTCTGAATGCACAACAGATGGGCTACAGCAGCAGAAGACCACACCGGGTGCCACTCCTGTCAGCTAAGAACAGGAAACTGAGGCTACAAATCGCACAGGCTCACCAAAATTGGACAATAGAAGACTGGAAATACGTTGCCTGGTCTGATGAGTCTCGATTTCTGCTGCGACATTCAGATAGTAGGGTCAGAATTTGGTGTCAACAACATGAAAGCATGGATCCATCCTGCCTTGTATCAATGGTTCAGGCTGGTGGTATAATGGTGTGGGGGATATTTTCTTGGCACACTTTGGGCCCCTTAGACGAACATTATTGTGACCATGTCCATCCCTTTATGACCACATCTTCTGATGGCTACTTCCAGCAGAATAACGCACCATGTCATAAAGCTCAAATCATCTCAGACTGGTTTCTTGAACATGACAATGAGTTCACTGTACTCAAATGGCCTCCAGAGTCACCAGATCTCAATCCAATAGAGCACCTTTGGGATGTGGTGGAATGAGAGATTCGCATCATGGATGTGCAGCCGATAAATCTGCAGCAACTGCGTGATGCTATCATGTCAATATGGAGCAAACTCTCTGAGGAATGTTTCCAGTACCTTGTTGAATCTATGCCACAAAGGATTAAGGCAGTTCTGAAGGCAAAACGAGGTCCAACCTGGTACTAGCAAGGTGTACCTAATAAAGTATGTTCAGTGTATGTTTGCATGCTATCGGATGCTTGAATTTCCTTTGGGATTAATAAAGTATCTAGCCTGCTGCCAGCAAAATCCACCATAAAACTTTTTTGTAACATTAAACAAACAAGATATGACACGTTAATTATTGAGCTTTAGAGGTAGGTACTGGTTTACTACTATCACTCACAGCTAATGTTATGTAATGCCTCATAAAATTAGCAGCCGAGAAGGTACTGGTAGCCTGAATTTATTGATAAGAAAGCAGTACCCACTTTCTCACATATGTAATAAAAGAATTAAGATGAGACAAAATCAGAGCCACCTGGGACCACTCTGAAACTAGCTGAGGTGAAGAACGCAAGGAAGTCACAGGGCGTAGCTTTGGATCGATATGAGTCAGCTGTGGGTGTAGAGCGAATTGACCGATTTAAAATTCTTCTGGTAAACACACTGCTACAGACGAAGTCAATCATTTGAGAACGGCTCTTCTCGGAAATTTCAGAGTTCCAGCATTTTTACAGCTAATTGTAATATAAATAAAAATAACCAGCCGGGGTCGGTACTGCTCACATGATAAAAGGTGTAGACAGAGATTCATTTCAGAGAAGCATTACATTTATTTATTTTTTTAACGACAATTAATTTCAAAACTTGTCTTCAACTATGTACAAAGCCAGACAACAGACGTGTTGGTAAAACTACTTTATGATGTCCTTGTCCACCCTTGTGTCATTTGAACTGCAGTCAACAGTATTCTGCTGAAACACACTAAAAAGGACATTGTAAAGTCACACTACCAACACTGAACACAAACTAGTGCATAAAGGATCAAGACCTCATCTTTGTGCACTGGTTTCTTGACCATATCAAACTCCATCATGAGAATAAACTGTAATTATGTGGCACTACAGGTCATGGATCAGACAGTGAGTGTCCGACGTTTTGAGGAGCAGAGGATGCAAGTACACAAATGATGTGTCCTATATTTACATTTGAATATAAAACGGCTGCTTCTTTCACAGTCCATGTAATCGATTTCAGAAACGGTCCTCTTCTCCCTCGACCAATCAGATGAGGAAGACGATGTCGTCGGCCACCATGACCTGGTTGTCGTCCTGCATGCGAGTCAGTGCGGCGCGGACGTCCGGCTCAGAGAAGCGATTCTGCCGCTCCTTGTTGATGTCCTCCATCAGTGTCTTCATCTTGACCGACTGAGCGTGAGCAGACTGGAACACTGCGAACAGGGACGACTTGAACTCCTTCAGCCTGGTGGAGGAAAACGAGCAGAGATTTGAGTGACATCGCACGGACGTGACGGTGGGTTATCTGCTCAAACGTTAACACCCTTAATCTAAAGTTTCCATCCGTCACCCACCTCTCTGCAGAGAGCCCGGAGTCATCAGCCTTTGATGAGGCATCCATGGGCTCCTCCTCAACCTGCCGTGACTTGGCTGGTTTTGGGGTACCGGCCTGAACTACAAAAAAAATAAATAAATAAGATACACAGGAAGAGGTACAGGGTTTTAAAAGACTCTAGAAAGTCCTATGACTGATTACCCTCAGCTGTTTTGCTCAGTTACTACAGGACTTAGGAATGCTGTGTTTTATTTTCAGCAGACGGGGAAGTGGTATTTAGATTTCACTTAAGTTGTAGCAGTCCCTCATTCTGTGCTACTTGCCTTCATGTTGTTTGGTACACGGCACGCTAAGTGTTTAAGTTGAACTTTACAATCCCTGAGTTGATGGTTGGGTTAGTTAGATCACATGTGGCTCAGGGTGCGGACTGGCTCCACATAAAACTATCTATATACACTAAATGTTTTGTCACCACCAGATTAACCTGAGTCATAGTTTGGTTTGTATGTTTTTTGTCGTTTGCCCTCGTCGTCCACACGAACGCTCTGCCTCTAACATATACAATTTAGGTTGAGTCTGAACTGAATGAGTGTGTCAGGGCTGAGTCACTGAGACTGCAGCAGTGTGGGGACGTGATAAAAGTGATGCTTACTCTCAGGGACGTTCTGCTCTTCGCTGAAGTCATACGGACTGTACGGCTCGCTGCCCTGAGAGCCACGTCGCCCCCTGCAGGACACACAGGTCAGTGTTATTAATGAGTCAATGAACAGCAGTGTTTTTCCAAGAGGTGAAATGACTTCAAACTGCAGCTGTTGTGCGTTTACCTCTTCCTCGCCGTTTTCTGTGAACGCTGAGTGGCCGACTCCTCGTCCTCTTCCTCCTCTGAACCAGAGTCCCGGTCCTGTCTTGAACGTTTCTTCTCTTTCTCCAGAACCTGCAGAGAAAAAAACGACCCAGATTCATTCACAGGTTACTGCACAACTTTTGCTGCATAAATATCACCGCTCCATCCTTCAGCAGAGGTGGGTACGGTACCTTTTTGAAGTACGCAAACTGGACGAGCTCCACGGCAACCTCGGAGTCCTCCAGCTCTACGGCTTTGCTCATTCGGGCCTTGGCGTGTGCCGTGGACAGACGGATCAGAGTCTCGAGCGTACGGGCTGTCACGGGTGAGGTCTGAGGAGAGAAAGGAGAAAGAAGATGGTCAGATGGTCCTAACACATCAGGTAGTGGCAGTAATACATCAGCATGGTCACTATGATCACTATTAAAACAGTTGTACTGTAATTACTAGAGGTAGAAAGTTTGCACTTATTTCACTCCATCTGTTTTACAGCTTTAGTTACAGATTCAGATTACATAATAAACTATAAATTCTGATTCATTCTACCTGAAGTTACACAGCAGAATGGAAGCTGTACAATAAAGTGTGTCAATAATTATTATTCTAAGAAACACTCTGCATAATGACTAGTCTTACTTTCTGGATACTGATCCTGCTAACCTCTGCTAATTACCACATCCTTCTAGAACTGAAGTTTTAAGCAGGAAGCTCACGGGTGTAATTAACATTAATTATGGCGTCCTGCTTCAGGGTCCACCAGCTCCTGAACACCTGTGTTCTTCTCCTAGTTTCTCCTCGGTCGTGTGTTCGTGTAATTAGAGCTGTGTCCTAAATGTCAGACTACATGCTAAACACAGTGCAGCGTGCTGCTTTTACCGCTGGTGAACAAGGAGAGTCTGTATTTTTGTCCTCCAGCAAAGGAGACAAAACTAAATGTTTCTCCAAAACTGATGAATGCTTTCATTTACGAGATCTTTCTGGAACATCTCACAGTTCATCTGCAGTTTAGTCACGTTCTCCCTGCATCTGAACAGCTCCGTGTGTTGTTACATTGTGGTACTCTGACGTGTCACAGGTGGAAATAATCAAACGAACCATGGCTGGGTTCCATTTAGCTGCTTTTTCGGGCTGCTGCTATTGTTTATGCTGACTCACTGTCACAGGAATGAAACGGTAACACTTGGTCTATACCTAGGATGACTAGTCAAAATGTCTGCGGAGTAAAACAAAGCAGAAGGAGTCAGAGGTGTGTGTGTGTGTGTGTGTGTGTGTGTGTCCTGCCCACCCTAGCAATATCAGCACCCATCTGCTCCTGGCTCCTCAGCCTCGAGTACTCTTCTGCGATGTGATTGGCTGCCTCCTCTGTCAGCACGGGTGTCACAGCCTTGGCGATGTGGATGTACTTCCTCATGAACTCCTTACTCACGATCTTATCCCTGAAACAAAGAAAACGTTTGGTCTTTTTTGGTTCTTTGCTCAAACACACTGTGTTCTGTGTTTCCACACAGCATATTCAAGCTCGTGCTGAGGCAGACACGCGCTGCGTACTTCTTTCTCTTGCTTCCGTGCAGCAGGTTGTTGTGCTTCTCGTAGATCTGCAGCTCCTCGTGCTCTTCTGCTATTGCGTCTGGATCTTCGGTGGCGAGGATGTCTACGGTCCCGCCCAGAGCCATCGCTGAAAGACAAACCAAACGCACAATTTTAGAGATTTATAAACCAACTTATTCCATTGAATACAGTCTGAAGACGTCCTGATGCGTACCTGCTCCCTCCTGCTCACGGGGGTCACGGTAGCGGTGCATCCTCAGCACGTGCTCGGAGATCTCGCGATCCTGCTCGGCGTCCATCTGATCCAGCACGATGAAGAGGAGGTCGAAACGTGACAGCAGGGAGTCCTGGAGGCCGATGTTCTCCATGGGGGTTTTATACTGGTCGTACTGCGAAGAAAGAGCAGAGATCAGCTGAGATTCAAGCAAAACACAGAAGCGGCTGAAAAGGTCAAACGTGTTCTCGTCAGATTGGCTGCTCACCCTGCCGTAGACGGGGTTAGCAGCTGCCAGCACAGAGCAGCGGGCGTTGAGGCGAGCGTGGATGCCGGCCTTGGCGATGGTGACGCGGCCCTGCTCCATCACCTCGTGGATGGCCGTGCGGTCCATGTCCGACATTTTGTCAAACTCGTCGATGCACACCACGCCGCGGTCAGCCAGCACCATGGCGCCGGCCTCGAGACGACGCTCGCCTTGGGAAGAAAAAAAAAAACAGAACATGTAAGCAGTGTTTTCATGCACTTTGGATATGTTTGCATATTTGAGTGTGTGTGTGTGTCATACCGGTTTCCTGGTCAGTGGTGACTGCAGCAGTCAGACCCACACCAGAGGAGCCTCGCCCGGTGGTGGGGATGGCCCTGGGTGCCGTGTGGAGTACATAACGCAGCAGCTGGGACTTTGCTACTGATGGATCACCTGTAAAGAACAATGCACAGTGACAGATATTTAAAAAAATAATAATTAAAAAAAAATCCACAAAACGTTTTCTTCTGGCTGAATGAGAACATCAGCAGAGAAATAAAACACTCTGGTACCGATTAGCAGGATGTTGATGTCTCCTCTGATGCGCGAGCCGTTCTCCAGCACCTTCTCCACGCCACCCAGCAGCATGCAAAGGATGGCCTTCTTGATGTACTCGTGGCCGTGGATACTGGGAGCCAGGGAGCGAGCCAGCTGATCAAACACATCCTAACGTAAAAGAAGAAGAAAACAGATTAAATATAATTGCTGTAAGGTTTCATAAGCTGAAACTGCTGTAAGGCAGAAAGAGCAGATCCTCACTATGGAGCGAGTCCGGCTGAAGTTCCTGATTTTGGCCACGTCGTCCGCTGAGAAGTGTGGGGACACCTCCTTGCTCATCTGTTTGACGTGGCAGGCTATCATGATGGTCCTGAGAAGAAAAGGTGGAGACTTAACCACAAAATAAAAAAAAAACATTGAACTCCTCAAAACGAGGACATGTTTTGTCACGGCTTACCTGAACGTGCCGGAGGTGAATCCTCCCTTCTTGGCTGGCAGGCAGCGGTACGTTCCGATGACCTGCACTCTGTCTCCGGGTTTCACCATGTCCACCAGGTCGTTGTCCAGGATGATGTCCACGGAGCGAGGCAGCTGACCAGCTGGGGCTTTCTCTGGCATCTCCTGCACCGTGATGGTCTGGTGGTCCTTGTAGATGGAGAGACCGAACTCTGTCTCCAGAGGGTTGTTCTCCTCATCCTGTCCAGAGAAAAGGAGGTAGCAGAGTAAAGACCACCGCTGTTAATCTGAGTAATAAAGTACCTGAAACGTAAAAAAGGAATCATGGAGGCTCCTCTGGTTACCTTGGTGGGGTATATGGCACTGGAGGGGAAAGCATCCAGCGAGGTCATGTCAGTGTATTTCCTTTCCATCGTCTTCTTGGTGGCTGGGCAGTAGTGGACGCTGCGTACTACTTTAGGACGCACCAGAGAACCTGAAGAAGACAAGCAGGACATGATGAGTAGTGTCACGTGTCCAAAGAGGTGAAAAACTAACAAAAAAAAACACATCAACTCACACTTGGTGATGATGCCCTCCACACACACCATGCTGCCCAGCAGGCGGGAGGTCAGGGTTCGGGGGGTGACATGCTTGGTGCCGAAGCTGCCCTCCAGGGCGATGTAGAACTCCTCGTACTGCTTGGCGTAGGTTGCGTCCACCGAGGCCACCAGATCCTTCAGAGCCCGCTGGAAGGCCAGCAGCTCCTCAAAGGCATTGCTCATCAGTCTGGAGGAGGCAAGAAAACATCAGGGTCATGGACCAATCACATAGAAAAACAAAG
This sequence comes from Larimichthys crocea, assembly GCF_000972845.2. NCBI lineage: Eukaryota > Metazoa > Chordata > Actinopteri > Sciaenidae > Larimichthys > Larimichthys crocea. The sequence continues at coordinate 20,885,398 of NC_040021.1, forward strand.
AAGATAAAAGACAATCAAGTTCTAACAAGTCATGAAGCACAAGTAGATATTACATATGTATATACACACACTGAGGCACTGAGGGTTAAAATCAGCTGGTTCCACTGGCCATTATGAATTAATCTGACTAAATGTGTCAATTTTTCTATAAATGCAGAAATATAAATCAGTCTTTTATGATATAAAAGCAGGAAGATGCTGAAATGTCATGGAATAAAATGAAACCTAAGAGTTGGCGAATCATTTTCTGTACACACACAATAAATGAAGTCAAAGGCAAACCCTCAGCTCCGTACTTCATCCACACTTTAACTCATTTGATTAAAAATCAAACTTGGCTTGGCTGAACACCAGTCAGTCAGTCAGTCAGTCAGTCAGTCAGTCAGTCAGTCAGTCAGTCACACACACACACACTCTTCCTTACTTTGCAGCCCGGGCCTCATTGCGTCTCCTCAGGTCGTTGATGTTGACGATGAGTCGAGCTTTATTCTCACTGATCATGTCCCGCACTTTGCTTTGGTAGACCCCCTGGTCTTGCTGCAGAAGAAAAACGTGCACACGGTTACTGCTGTTGTCTCATTTTGATCTGAAACATGTTCAGAATACTTTCACTGGGCTTCAGGGGAAAGATGCGCCATCTTAGAACTAAACTCAATCAGCTGGAGTCATAACAGACCTAACCTAAGAGCTCCACAGTAACAGGTATGATTATAAACATGTGTCAGCAGTGAGAATGCTCGCAGACTGCTCAGATGAAGGCTGCTTCTTTTGTTGTGAGCGCATGGTTTCTCCTCTCTCACACACACACGGTGTTTAACATGAGAAAAGTCAGACTCACGTCGTCGTCCAGAAAGTCCAGGTAATCCCTCTGAGCCTCTCTCATCTCCCGGTCATCTACGACGTCAGTTGCCATCACTGCAGTTTATTTCTTACACCTCAAAATGTGAAACTATTGCACAGGCGTCGGTCCGGTGTGCGCTCTGCTGCCGTCAACCCACACAACTGCGGGGTTTTCGCGCCACAACGTGCCGGGCACAAGTGAAGCGCAAGACCCGATTGGTCAACTGGGCACGTACTCTTTTACATAAACGGCGGGTAAACGTGCAGCTGTCCAATAAGAACCCCCGCGAGCCCACGTGACTCCGCCCTCTCAAAGAACTCGCGCGAAAATGTAGCAGGAAGGGGCGGGGCTGTTAAGATGGCGGAAAAAGCCGAGCACGAACTTACCCGAAGTTTCCACAAGATGGCGACATAAACATGAACTCTTAAAGGGCCGAGAGTGATTTATGTTAACTTATTTACTAACTTACTTACTAATTTATCTGATATATTCAATTTATTGTCACTTTTAATCATACAGGTAACACTTATATATGTTGTATAGAATAATGTCAAATAGAATGGTAATAAAATGTATAATAATAATAAAGCCATAATTGAGGACAACAGTTCAATCAGGCACTGCATTATGAATTTCTTTTCATTTGCAGTAAAATATTTATTTTTAATTAATAACAAACTCCTGATAATCGTATTGTTGGATATTAGGTTTTCATTAGTTGATTTATATTGCATGTAACATAATAGTTATTATAAATGTAGCATATATCAGGAGTAAAGTGATCATTATATAGAAATCATGATAGTTTATATCACTAAACGTTTTGACATCTAATATAAGTTATATGTGTTTTTGAACACCTTTTGTAATGAGTTCATTTTAATGATTTGATTAAATATACCTACTATATATAGTATAGTACCTATAGATATTTGTTTACATAAAACATTAGACTTAATAAGACATAACTTTGTCTGGTTTATTTTTCCATATGAAGTTGGATATCATTTTTATCTAGCTGCATACAGATTTATTTTAAGACACTTGGGGAGAAAAAGATATATAAATAGATTAATATATAATAACTACCAGTTAGACTTTTTCTTTAGGCATAATTCAAACATTTTCATCACTATATATATATATACAGCATATATTGTACATAACTGTAATGTCATGTTTGTTGGCATGATATCATGGATGCATGGATGCAGTGTAGGGCACCGGGCAGTAGATGGTGACACACATGCAAGCTTAAAGGTATATTCTGTATGTGTAATAATCTGTTTTTCCCCTTCGTTTCCCCATCATCGATATCAAGCTTTGACCAAACTGTCCTGTCTGACCACAAATACAATGAAGTCTGGTCGTTATAAACACAATCTACTCCTCCATGTGTTTTTATCAGAATATTATAGATACATACGAACAGCTTGAAACACAATCTTAATATGATGAATGACGTTTTTAAAAGTATAAACACCTCCAAACGTTTATCATAAGAATTTACTGTAATGCGACAGTAATGTGATAATAACTACTCTTACTCGTAATTTTCCGCTCATTTTAACCCCGCCCAGCCTCCCCTCTCTCCGGACCGTCGGGTCAGCTGTTTTTACACTTTGCCTCCCTGCAGCCCCCGGAACATCTCTCTACCTCAACATGTTACAGTGAACCGGCTCTGATCAGCTCCTCCAGGGGGGAAACTTTCAGTATACTTTCGTTTATTCTTTCTTCTTCTGCGACTCCAGAGGAGCAACAGGTGTTCCGTCGATACGAGCAGGTGAGGTGATGTTTCTTCTTCTTGGATCCTGTCATCAAACCTACACAGGTAGACCTCGCAGTGTGTTAGTATGGACTATTGGGCATTAGAATGTTTATTCTAGGGATTCTGTGTGTGTTGTTGTTTATTTATTTATTATTTATTTATTTATTTCTATGCAGCAGCTCCACAGGTAAAGTCTTCACCTTGCTTGTGACGATCAACTTCGTTCAAAACTGTTTTTATCACTGCAGCAATTCAGGGTCTGAGGAATAATATCCTTGTGACAACAATAGAGGGGGGAATGGTCAGAAGGGGATACAGTGGCTGTTTTCAGAGGCAGCCTATCCTCAGAAGGGTACTTGTTTGTCTTGTTGCCTCCATAGGTGCTAATTTACCTTGGTGACAACAGTAGTTTACATTCTTCTCCATGTGTGCGCTGTCATAACAGCAGGTTTGACTACATACCTGCTTTTCCAGTGTGCTTGACTCAGATGGGCAAGAATGTCTTTTCCTGTCGGTGACTCATAATCGTGTAATGCTCGCAGATAAAGCACTGAAATAATTCAAGGAAAGCATCTCAGAAGTAAAAAAAAAAAAACAGGCCTGCTTTGTTAATCTGCACAGCATGACCTCCTGCCTAGTTTGTGTGAACTTTTATTAACTTTCTCTCCCGATTTTAATCCCCCTCAGATCGTATTAAGCTCAGACTTCATTTTCTCTTCATCTTTCATTCTTATAACTCCACCTTGATACCTCTGATTCACGCTGCAGATTGATGCATTCCAGAAATAACTTGAAAATCTCCTCCTAGATAAAGTCTTTAAACATTTGTCTCCCTCAGGGTGTTTGGTCCAGCGGTCCTCTTCCGTCTGTATTCTACCTTTCTCTCCTCCATCCATCGCCCAGCCATGTCAGGGGACATTGTGCAGCGGCTCAGTGCTTTGACGTTAAGCATCAAACACCTTGGCAGCTACCCCCGGTTCTTGGACCTCATCCCTTCCTCAGTTCCATCCCCCAGCCCCACCGTTGCCGCTTCCCAGGTCCCCAGCCTGTTCAGAGAGCCTTACATCCTGTCAGGCTACCGTCCGGTCCAACAGGACTGGCGCTGCTACCTCCTCAGCCTCTTTCAGAGACACAATGAATCCCTGAACGTGTGGACTCACTTGTTGGCAGGTCCTGTGCTGCTGCTCCGCTGGTGGGCCAACGTAAGCACTCTGGGGTACACCTTGGACACAGCCTCTCTACCTCTGACCATCTTTCTTGGGTCTTCGCTCATCTATCTGTTTTTCAGTGTGGCAGCTCACCTCATGCAGTCTCACTCTGAACGTGCACACTACTTCTTCTTCTTCATTGACTATGTGGGTGTTGCTTCGTATCAGTATGGTTGCTCACTTGGACATTATTTCTACGCATCAGAGCCGGCATGGAGAGAAAGCTGCATAGGGCTTCTGTTTCTACCTGGAGCTGCATTATTTGGGTGGCTTTCCTGTGCGGGCTGCTGCTTTGCTAAGGCCAGGTACCGGCGGCCATATCCATTGCAGCGCAAAATCTGCCAGCTGATCCCTACCACCTTAGCATACCTGCTGGACATCAGCCCTATAGTGCACCGCCTGTTCACTGTCTCCTGGACACAGGAACCGTCGCTGCCTTTCCATGCCCTCCAGATCATCTCTTTCCTTCTGTCTGCCCTCTTCTTCTCCTGTCCCATCCCTGAGCGTTTCTTTCCGGGCCACTGTGACTTTGTGGGTCAGGGTCACCAGATCTTCCACCTGTTTCTGTCCCTGTGCACCCTGTTCCAGCTTGAGGCTCTGTTCCAGGACTACGCCAGGAGAAGGAATACAGTGGTGGAGGTATTTGGAGAGAGGCAGCTGTGGTGGGCTTGTGTATCCTTCCCAGCCCTGTTCCTGTGCTGCATCCTGACAGCATTCGTCACGATGAGGCACGTGGCTAAGCAACTGCAGGGTAAACAAGAGAAGTGACAAGTGTGCGTGTGTGTGTGAGTGAAAGAGATAGATAGGGGTTGGGTTGAAATGTACCAAATTTTATTATTATTTATAATATTACAACTAATAAATCCATCCTTATATGTTGTTGTTTAACATAAATCATTTGTCTGTGAAAAATGTGATTGCTCAAAGTATTGGAACAATAAAACAACAATACAATAAAAGAATGTGAAAGAGCTTCTTATCTCGTACAATTACCAGGTCATCTGACACGTCCAGAGTTTGACAAAGCAATAGTTGGCTCAGTGGACTCCATAGTTTGCTAACTATGGCTCACTGCAGTTTTCAGCAGTGAATCATCCTCCCTTTTTAAACACTGCTGATGACAGAGGGTGTTCTGAACATATTGATCTGAAACATACCAAGAGTAAACCTATCACTGTCCACATGTATTTCTGTTAATCATTTTAGGCAATATGTTTGAGTCACAAACATAATGTTGGGAATATTTGGTCTACTGCTTCTCTACACCTGCTTCTCAAGCTTTACAGTGTTTGACATTCCCGTTTGCCACAAAGGCCCTCTGCTCTCCGAAGCGAGCAGCAGCAACGTCAACACGAAAAGAGCAAATCTGGATTATGGCGTTCAGTGAAGTGGACTAGCCAGATAGTAGGATTTGGGAGAACAAAGAGGCTAGTTTTATACTGAGGCAGAGGGATAGACTGCATCGAGAGAAGTTGGCAGTCTACGGTCTTCCATGTGGGTGAAATCCCTCAGCAGATCCAGTTACAGTGAAATGTGTGTGTGTTGAGGGAAGAGGAGAGCAACGCTGTTATTTCTCTGCCCGAACAAATCACTTTTAAGATTGTCAGGATGTGGTACAGAGTTGACTTACTAATGGGTAATCTATTTTGTTATTGTTTCTACACTGAAGGGATTTGATTGGTAGCAGATGAAACATTGGCTTATATCAACATATGATATTTAATGGTGTCACATGGAAAGCACGAGATAAGATAAACAGAATCTAGCGGAACATGGAAAAAGTTGCAAATCCTTGGCAAATACTTCATATTTAGAACAGACTATGAAAAAAATTAATGGTGTTTAGATTCTAATGTTCAACATGTTGGCTGTGTTTGTCCATAGGGATCAGTGTGTCTGTTGTTTTGGCCATTCCTTGTTTGATGATACATTTTGCTTTTCAGTCATTAAGCTGGTTGCCACACCTTTTGTCTCTAATATGTCAAGTAAATTCGCTCAGGATGAGTTTCATGGTGAACAGTATCAGTGTGTCAGAGCTAGATGAACATTTTGGGAAATTTGCATATTTGCTTTCTTGTTAATATTTAAATGAGAACATTGATAAAAAAAAACTCTTGTACATTAGGCGTAGCGTAGCTTAGCATAATCTGCCTACCAGCACCTTCTAAACTTCACCTTTAACAAATGATATCTTTTTTTGTTTGATCTGCAGAAAAACAGAAGTGTAATACATAAAAATCTGCAGCCTTAAAGGAGGTTATGTGTTGGACAAATTCTTAGCTGAGAGCAGTGAATTTGTGGAGTCTTAGCCAGTGTTAAGTGTGTGTTCGGACCAAAACCAAACAAATTCTTTTCTTTAATCTTAGATTATTCACCAATATCAGTTCTATGTTTATTCACAACAAACAGCTAATGTACTGAATATTCAGATGGTAGCTTTGAGACAGACAGCAACATATGCACTGACCATGTGTGTGACGTCTGTTTGTGTCTTTCCTTCCTTCATTCCTTTTGTCTTTCCAAATTTCCCCTCTTGTGTCTTTATGAAGTAGATTCATAAACCCCCAGGGGAAACCAAATCTTTAGCTCTGAAACTTCCCCATCTCAATACCTTGAGGAAGTGTGTGTGTGTATTTCCGCCTGCTCATATGTGTCAATAAATTCTTTATGTTGTCATACCTAACATGACATTCCCCTGTGTCCGAACACGCCTTTGGTGCTTACAGAGCCTGACTAGCTGGTTCCTGGTTTGTCTTTATACTATGCTAAGCTGAACCACTGTAGCTTCAGATTTAACATACAGATATGAGAGTGGTATTGATTTTTCCATTTAACTCTGCATGAAGGGCTATAAGAAAATGTGTTATAGTCTGTTATCTGGGAGAGTCTGAATAAAGTATATGTGCCATGAACCCTGTGGTAGCATTGGTCATATGCACAGGCGGTGGGCCCACTTTCCTCTGGAGGGTTAAATTCAGCTATCAACAGGAAGGTTATTATTTTTTCAATTTGCCCACAGATAGAGATGATTGGTTAGCTGTGTTCATTCCTATATGAGCAAATTGTGCTTTTGGGATTATGTTGCAAATATTTGAAAATTGGCCCTGATTCCTGCAGGCTTCCTTTTGCCCTGCTGTTAAAGTGTTGCTATTGATTTTGCTTTGTGCCTCTGAGCAAATCACATACAGATCCCAGAAAGGGAACAAATGAAAATTGCTACAAGCTATAGATTGTCTGTTCTGCAGGTCTTCAAAAGATGATTATGACAGAATAGAGATGTTAAACAAGTAACGTGTGTAGGTGTTACTAGGTGTTGGTGTCATTACTAACAAAGAAGTGTGTGTGTGTGTGTGTGTGTGTGTGTGTAATCCTAAAGAGTCAGGGGTGGTGGATGTGCGTTGGGGTAAATCAATGCAATTCTTCCTCTGCCTTACCTTCCACTATGTCTCTGCACCTGCAGAACTTTATTTCATAACTGATACATTTTAATAACCTTATTGATCCTTCAACGGAGAAATGCAAAGACAAACAACTAGCCGGCCTCTGTCCAAAGGTGGAAACGTTTTTTCTTAAAGATTAAACATATGAGTTATAATGTGTTTTAATGATAACAGTCACCTAGCTTTAGCTTTATATGAGAACAAATTAACACATTTCCCAAAAATATGTAACTCTTCTTCTACAGGCAATATATGAGGAAAGTCTTTGCTTTACTGAAAACCTTTACTGAAAACGTTCTTCCTGCAAAATAGCAGAATGAAAGTATATGAAATAATACAGCGCAAATGATATTGAATAAGATAATGCTACAGACTGAGCACTCAAAATAGTGCTTCAGAGCTGATTGCATTATCATGCAGGTGTGGCTGAAAACATGCACATAGCTGTCACTTTAACACACAGGATAATTTTACACTGCAATGGCATGCAACCCTCCTACACCCACATACACACTGTACAGTACACATGCTGGTATTTCTCTTTGCTGGGGGTTTTCCCACCTTTGCTCATTCATTTCCCTACTTACTACAACAAAAGCTAAAGCATAATCTACAGTCACATCACATTTCTCCATACTTTGTACATATCAACACTGCCAACTTGCTGTATATACCTCTGTACAATATATTTTATTTTATCGTATTTACTATTGCTTTTTGATATTTTATTATGTATAGTTTGCTTTATAGTATATTTTTATTTTTTTTTGTCACTTGTCACTTTGTGTAATGCTGCTGCTGCACTATAATTTCCCAGCTTGGGATGAATAAAGTATATCTATCTATCTACATATATGTCCTAAAACTTACAGCTAAAGGGCTAACTTTATCATATGCCTCAGTCTTATGACTGGACCACTGACCTTTTTGATCAGCTGAAATAACCTCACTTAACTGTGCAGAACTCAAACTGCACCTCTGCAGCACAGTAATCCATTTACACTAGTCCCAGACTGCATCCAAATGCTGCTTTGCATTCTACCAATGATCCTTTTTTTTTGTAATACCTCCCTTGTGAGTATGATTTCAGTAGTTTGAGCCAATCAGCTCTTAGTACAGTGTACAAGAAGGAGGAAGATACAGTATGTATAACACAAGAACAGAACATATTTTCTCTTGCCATTTGCTGTGTATTTAGCATATATCCATCTACGAGCCAATGTGAAATTAAAAATATGAATATATTTATTTTATTCATTTAAGACCTTTTATAGCAGAAGTATTATATAAAGTTGAGATAATGTGATAAGTAATGTATTAATCAAAACTCAGGAACACAGCACAGCAAAATTGTCTGCATATTTAACTATATTTTACATATGTAAAGACTGGAGTGTGACATTGCCCTTGGTCTGCAATGAGCTGCCAATTTTCTGCAGTCATGTACACTGCTGCTAGGGGGAGGTGTTGTTTGAACATGTGCTTGTGTGTGGGTGTGGATGTCTGCCTAAGCAGCTTTTCCCTGGCAGGTGGCTACAATACACAACATCAGTTGTTTGTTCAGCTCCCAGTTTTCCCCAACAGAAGTATTTCCAATCTGAAAAAGTCTCATATCAATTTATTTACTCTTCATTACAGCTTTCGAAGTTCCATTATTTTATGGCTAAAACACAAATTCCAACATTCCTAGAAGCCACAGGCACGTCAGGTGCAGCAGCGCTCAGGTGTGGATGTAATTCTTTGATGACAAAAAACACAATGGGCTGTTCATAAGCTTCTGTCAACACCTCCTTCATAAGAGACAGGACACCAATAAACGGAGTCCCTCCCTAAGTCTGTCCGCCTACCAGCTGTGAGCCACATAAAGTTAACACAGTTAGATGACTGACAGCAGTTGAGACAACCCTGAGTCAAGCAGCATACAGCGTAAGTTATAAACCCTGGATTTTCTTTCTTTATATATCTTTCTTTGCTATATTCATTATGGGTCTTTGTGAAGAGTATGTTCACCTGAATAGTGCTGGATTTTAACATGAGAGACTGTATGTTGACTGAACATCGTCAGGATTGTGTCAAATAGAAAAAAAAATTGTAAAAATTTCCCATGACCCACTTTAGTTTCTCATGAGTTGTACTTTAACAATGTGTGCCTACTCATTTGACACTTTTGGCATGGTCTTGCCATTCTTTACAGAGCACGAGGACAATGGCTCCAATAGGAACAGTTGATATGCTGGGTTGGTTTTCATCCCCAGAGGTGGGCATCATCTCCCTTGTCGTCTTCCTCATTCTCAGCATCACTCTTGTTGGACTTTGCGCCAGGTGTCACAGGTGAGGGAAATGTGACTTTACTTATATTATATCATATATTTGTGCTGGGTCATGTGTGGGTTTCTCTACTACACTAGAAAATGTAAACTGCCTTTGAACGTGTGCACTCCCGAATGCTGTCACTCAAAGAGACTTAAAAGAATTAAGAACCATGTCACCTAATGTATGAGTAATCCTGATCAACAGTGCCACCCAGTATGAAACAAGTCCTATCCTGTTTGGAGTGGCTGCTCACTCATTAATTTTCTTGTCCGCAAACTTGCAAGGCTTTAATTGTCATTCATCACTTTTCAGAAGGAACAAAACTAAGACTTGCTCGACTCGATAGGTGATTTTTTAATGAAGGGCGTTGCCTGTTTGAAGACGAGGCAGTGAAGTATGATTGTAATATATCATTTTAAGGCAGAGGAAGTTGAGTCAACTGGGCAGGGCTTAGAACATTAACTTTTAATGATGGTCTTTACGAGTTCTTTGTGTGTGTGTTTGTGCACACGTACATAGGTGTTTTCATAAGCATGTATGTGTGCACGTGTGTGTTTCAACGCCCATGCTGTGGTTCTCATACCAAACATACCAGTCGCAGTGACAGAGTTACTGTGGGGTGAAACAATAGTCTTATCTTCTGCAGTCTGTTTCTGGCCAACATTCCAGGGCTAGTTTTGTCATTCAGTGGAATAAAACTGGCATGGGACTGTAGTGATAGATGAGAATCAATAAAGTTATTTACATAAAGGAGGAGAACACACCAGTGCACACATGTGTGATGATTTAGTTAAGACCTCAAGGAAAGATACACAGATTTTGAGGAAACGGGAGTCTGATTTGTAATCTAACTAACTCTAAACTAAAGTGCTGAACTTTGTGTAGTCTTCTCAAAGCAAGTCTCAAATCAAGTCGAAAGTCTTGTCAAAGACCCTAAGTCAAGTCTCCAGTCTTTAAAAAAGAAAGTCACAAGTCCTTGAGTGCAAGTCCAGGTGTCTTTCCAAAGCAAGTTCAAGTTCTGTCTCAAATCTTGACTAAGAAAGTTCAGGTCAAGTCACGTGTCTTGTCAAAGCCAGTCCCAAAAAAACTGTCAAGCAAGTCCAAGTGCTCAGATGTCTTGTCAAAGAAACATATCATGTCAAGGCAAGTCCATGTCTAGTGTCAAAACAAGTCATGTCTATGAATGCTGACCAGTAAAATGACAGCTCTCTCCAGAACATAATATTAAAACTTTTGTTAGGTAAATTAAGGGCTGGCTAAAAATAGCTAGTCCAGGTTATTCTAAGCTTTTTTGTAAGAGCCAAAACTTTACTTCGAATCTGAAGTTTTTAATGACAGTTTGGTCAACCCAAACTTAAACAGTTGAATGGGAAATTCAACCTGTGCTTAGCTGAACCACTCAGATCTAATAGGTCTAATCAAATCCAACTAAGTTTAGATATGAATAAGGATTTACAGCATGATCGTCATTATAGACACAAAGTCTTTTTGGAAGAAAAGAAATAGTGCCAGATGGAAACAAGTTACGGACAGAAAGAGTTTTAGAGGCCTTGAGCCATAAAGCAAATTTACATATGTACATAGGACTGTATGAAACTTTAACCCCACACACAAACTGTGTACACACATTTATGGGATACCATCTTGACACTTGATAAGCTCTAATTTTCTTTGTTGTCATCCACAGGAACTCTGGCAATGCTTATGATGTGAATGGCACAACGGTATAAACTGCTTATTTCCCTTCTTCCTCTTACTCCAGTTCAGTTTTCCCAATCTGCAGGGGGACAGTAGAGGCTGTAGAGAGACCGTAGCCACTATTTGGCAAAGTTTGATGATCTCTCATAGGTTTTCACAAAATTTAGGGGCTCCAAATGCAATCACTTGGCTTCCTATAGCGTTAATTATAGAGCAGTATATCCTTCCTTGAGTATAAAAGGGCTCAGGACGTTCAGTGCTTTTTAATGTAATTAAGTCAATTCTGAAATTAAATGTCAAAATGTGTATGCTCCAACAGAATTAATGGGATTATTTAATACCACCAAATGAACAGAGTGAAAGGTCACGTCAAAAACCAGCAGCATGTTACACCTCCTGGAGATAAAGACAGACATTTGGCAAAAACAGGTGTAGGTGGACACTAGCTGAACAAAACAGGAGCATCCAGGAGAATGAACCCACCGCTATCTTGCATCATTAGGAAGACTACTCTGTGAAGAGCTATGCAGGCATGATACATGCAAATGTCAATTTAATATGCTGTGCTGCATTTGGGACATTTTATTATGCCAAACAATGTTTGCATCCAGCAGGAGTGCAGAGGGATTCAGAAGCAAAATCACCAAATCAGTGTCTAATCAATATCAGAAGACACCAGCATAAAGCTACAAATTGTAGCGCTTCACCTTAATGCAGGGAGTGTGGTGTCCTCTCACTTAGGTCCAAATAGCACCAACTCCTTCTGATAACATGCACAATAGTACCACAGGCATGGAAGGAGGAAAACAGTCTGCCAATCTGCATTGATAAAAAAGAAAACCATTGTTGGTCATGAAAAGTTGTTTTGCTCCACTCCAGTTGCTTTTTCTTTCCTGCATTGCGAGAGATGGAGTTTGATGGGAACACTGCATACCATGAGTAAAACAAGTTCCAAGATGGAAACATTCTGATCAGCATTCATCATTTACATATGTGTGGCAGATTGTAGTATAGATTGCAATTATTTTCTAAAACTTCAACCTTAGAGCTGTGTTTGTGGTCTACAGTGTAAACTACACATTGTTTTTCCACAGTCATGGACCATCCTAGTTTTCTAAAGAAGGATACACCAATTAAGCTCACAGATAATCCATTAGTGGTGTACTTGACATCAATCAATATTTAAAATATAATCATTATCTAACATTTCTGTAGCATCTCATTTTAAAGCTTTTACAGATATAAGAATGATGATCTGCCTAGAATTTTAACTGGGAGATTACGACAACCTCCGTTCACGTTTTGTTATTTACACTTGACAAATGCAGAGCTACATGCTATAGTTACTTGTTCCAGATTAAGGTGAGGTATGCAAAAGTTCTCTCCTCTCTCTTGTTCTTTCATGAACAGCAAAAAGAACTGGAGCTGGAGCCGATCCCAGTTGGCATTGCTGTAATTGACCAATCAGAATTGAGTATTCAACAAAGCCGGGTAATAAGTAAGACATAGTGTATTGATTACTTAGCTCTATGGATGCCCGCAGGTGGATTTGTTTACCTTTAGACAGAGCCAGGTTTAAGACTAAGTCTAAGATAAACTAAGCTAAGCCAGGCAAAGCTAAGCTGAGCTAAGTTAAGATAGCCATCTGCTAGCTGTAGATTCTACTGACAGCATGTCCCTTGCCCTTATTGTCCTCATAACTTTTTCTATCTTTTACTTTGACAGACCGATGGCGTCAACGGGACCACAAAGACAGGAGGAACCGGTGGTGAGTTTCTCTGTAAATTGAAATAAATGTTCAATCAGACATTTGCGCTTCACTTACATTTTCTCATCAAAATTTCCAGACGCAGACACTGTAAATTGGAGGAACCACGCAGACATGCCTCCCAGCACACTGGAGAGACCTCATGCAGCAACCCACTAACCAGCCAGTTACACTCCTGAACACTAAACCCCTCAAAACCACACAACAAACACTTCACAGAAAGCAGAAATTCCCAAGTTCAAAAGCAAGAAGCTGGAAGATCAACATCACATCATAATGCACAGTTTTCCACACTTTACATTGTTCCAAATGGACAGACAGTCGGCAAAAGAGAGGATGAGTAGGAGGGAAAGTTGGCCCTGTCCTCTGCCAGCCCTGAGCTACTATCCATACTTTTTCCTCATGACAGGCTTCACTTATCTGGATCCAGTCTTAAAAGAAGAACCTTTTTTTTAAGTCGTCTTTCATTTATGGCATCTGAATTCATCTTACTTTGACAGACTTTGACAGACTTTGTAGCGACTCCTCTGAGTATTTTACATTATATTTTTTTAAGAGTTTAGATTCTGCATGTTCTTACCATTCTTTTCTTTTTGTCATTATCTACACAGGATCAGAAATCAGTGAATATAAACATGTATATTTTAACTTTATAAATAACTTTAATAATACATATATAATATAATACATTTGTTGTGACTCTGCCCAAACTTGAAAACACTGCCAAATACTGTAAACAGCCTTGAAAGCAGCAAACTTGCTAGTGTTCATCTATGTTAATTTTGTCTTGGCAGATATTTGGAGTTGAGATATTAACAGGTGTTGATTTGTCCAGTCTTGGAGCTAATATAACTGCAGGGTGGCTGCTAAAATGGTCATGTGTCGAATTACCCCTGACCGTCGCCTACTCATGTCGATTTTTAACACTGGTGACTTTGTTGTCCAGCCAGTAAGCTGATAGGACAGGCTGCTCTTTCCAGGATGCAGATATAGTTACGAAAGTACTATTTCCCTCGATTAAGTGAACCCAGTACAAGGAGCTGATCAAATTATGTAATTTTCATGAAGCTCTTTCCTGAGTAGAATGCAGTGCAGGACAACAGTTTAAGGACCATTACAGTAGCTTGTTTACTCCAGATTGTGTTTACTTACTTTAATTAGTTTGACATTTTGTGAAATACACTTATTGGCTTTCTTGTAGAGCGTTAGATGAGAAAATCCACATCACTCTGTCTGCAAAACATGAAACTGCAGCTTGAAAATGATAAACTCAGCTTAGGACAAAGAACTGAAGCATGGGGTAACACCCCCGTTTAGCTTTGTCCAGAGGTAAATAAATCAAAATTTAGCTACGCTAAGCTAGAAGAATTTCTAAAGCTCACCCATTATCACTTATCAGCCCTGTTTCCAGTCTTTGTGCTAAGCTAAGCTAAATGACTGCTGGCTGTACCTTCATATTTTACAAAGAGATATGACAGTTGTATCATCTTCTCATCTTAGACAGGGCAAGGAAACTAGTAAGTGTGCATCCCAAAATGTCAATATATTCTTCATATGTTTACCAGCCTTTTCAATCGATAGCATACTGTAACGTTTTGTATTATTTGATGTATTATTCCGGCCAGCCACTAGTTTTCACTCATGTCTGTATTTTGTAATCCATCACAGTAAACATTAAATGATGGTACAACAAAGTTCAGCAAAGTTTCAAGAGACTGCTAACTGATTTACATACTTTATGGAAACCAACGGAAACCAGAGACTGAACAGTGAGAAAATGCATCAAACTATGCAAAGCTCTAGAACACAACAGCAGGGTTAGGGTAAGTAATGAAATATCTGGGATAAAGCATGTAAAACTATGCTATTTTACTACACTGTTGCTATTTGTTGTGCCAGGGTAATGGAAGATAATGGAGGGAGTGACTTTTGGTTATGTAATATATTGTGTTAACACTCATAAGCTGTGATAACAGGGGAGTTTTCTTTGGTGTGCATTGATTTTCAATGGAGGGATCATCTTTCTGTCTGTATTCTTTGTATACTTCCTTGTTTTGGTTCCTGTGTTTCTCACTCTGCTGCTGAATAGTCCCTGATGCAAATAAAGTCTGTGCTGTAGAATCACTTTCATTGTAAACCTGGATGACATTCATGATACTTGTGGGTCTGTTTGTCCTGAAAACAAAGACAGTTCAAAAGCCATCTTTCTGTCCCATCCTGGCTGATTGTGATGAGATGGGTGTGGCACCCGAGTCACTGAGAATTCAGTAAGTGAACCAAAGGTCACAAAACCTCAAAGTAAGGAGGAGCTGTCATTCTTGTAATGCCAGTTGTCATAGTTGTTGCCATGCATTCCCATATCACTTCACTGAACTATCCAAATAAAACACACCCAAGTTGAACAACACTTGATGTCAGTGATACTTATTGCTTCTCTCACCACACTCAGTGTGTTTGTCTGATTCTCACTGTTTTAGAAATGTGCATGGCAATAGTAATGTCAGATATTTCAGTACACCACTGAACAACATTTGAATCAAAATGTAGGGACTGCTAGTTGTTTGGTCACTGTCAGTCAATCTAATCAAACCACACCTACATAGTCCCGATAAAGCAGATTAGCTTTTGAGTGTTAAACTTAAAATAAATAATAACTAAGGTCTGTTTGACTCCCAAACATATTGTTATATATATTATGTATACATATTTATAGTCACTGATGTTTCATTTTATAGACAAACGAAGATCTGAAATGGAGTTGTTGGGGTTTTAAGTCCCTTGTACCAAAGGCAATGTCATTTCAAACTAACTATAAAGACTAAAACTGTTTGAGTGTCTTAAAATAGTAGCTAGCTAGTAGACACTCAGACACTTCCTGTTCAGCAGTTGCCTTTAACAAGACTTTGGTGCAGCCTGAAATATCTCAACAACGGATAGACGTTCATGTTCCTCAGAGGATGAATCTCCTTGACTTTAGTGAGCCCCTATTTTTTCCTCTGGCACCACAAAGAGGTTGACAGAGCTGATTCTTAGTGAAATGCCTCAACAATTATTGGATGGTTGCCATACAAATTGGTACAGATGACCATGGTTGGTTCCCAGATAATGAATCTTCCTGACTTTGGCGATCTCCTGACTTTCCCTCCATTGTCACCATGGGGTTGACAGAGATCTTTTCTTAGTGAAATAAGGTGGAAATGTTTGGTTTTGATTGTGATGTCTCAGCAACTATTGGAATAAATTGTCATGAAATTTGGCAGAAACATTCATGAGGAGTTTTATTTACTTTGGAAATCCCCTGACTTCACCTAGCATCAAAAATGTCATTTGACTAAATAACATTCCAATCAGCTTTGGCTGTACTTCTTCTTTAGTGCTAAATTAGCCCAATTATAAAAAAAAGTTAACACGCTAAGATAATAAACAATAACAAGCATAAACATGTTAGCAATGTCATCCTGTCGTGTGGCTGTACACTCTTAGTGTTGACTTGGTGGGTGCTATTATTTCTAACGGAAGATATCTTATTTTGTATTGATCTAAAATTCAACCAATTTGCAGACTCCGCCCAAACTGTAAGCAGCACCACCCATCCAAACTGATTGCAACATTTACCCAGTGACCCTTGTAAAATAACACTTTAGCATCTTGTTAAAACACACTGCTTACTGCTAATTCATTACCCGTTCATGACATCAGTCTCAGTCTGTCTAACCAGTCAGGGCAGTTTCCAGAAGGCCTGTCGAGCTCACATGGTGTCATTAATGAATGAAACAGGAAAAGAAGGAATCCTGTCTGCTTTTTGGGGATCCGATTGGGACTAAGATTGGGTTTCTCTCTCTCTCTTTCTGACTGTGTCAGTGCTCAGACCCTAAAATCCCTGCTGACTGGATGTCTGGTGGAGAGGGTTCAGACAGCCGACACTAATCCGGTCTCTCCAACACACACACACACACACACACACACACACACACACACACTGGAAACACACATGCAAGTAGTGTTTGATCTCTATGCAGGGAATTCATCATGTGATGTTGGGGGTTGATATGTTGTGTGCTGTTAGTTTGTAGCTATTTCAATCAATTTTGTTCAATAAAATTTAAAGGACAGCTCTTTCTCTGTGTCAGATTAAAAGCAGCACTACAATAAATCGCATATTTTTGCATTATCCCTCAATAAATATCAGTTTTATGGCATTTCTATTGGCACTTCCCAATGAAGAGTGATGTCTGAGTGACCATTTCTGTATTATTTCTGTATTTGCACTGATATTTGTGTAGCATCTTGATAAAATCTGGGGATATTTTGTGGCAGAAATATACTTGAATCTCTGTCAAGTCAATGCAATTTATTTCAAGCTGGAAAATCTACATTTGGTGTGTTATTTCTTCGTTCATCAAGGACAGAATCCAAAGCATCAACACTATTTCTAACGAGAAACGGGAGATAAACAAACATACACATTCATGTGTGTTTAAGACAGACAGACAGGCAGGCAGGCAGACAGACAGACAGACAGGCAGAGAGTGGAGGATGCTGCCTCTGCTGCCTCTGCTGCTCTGGTAACCCCTCACCTAGATCATCCTTTTGTGCACAGCGCGCTGCAGGTTGATATCTCTGCGCTCCGTCCAGCTGTCACCGCCTGCATTGGTTCACCCAGCAGACACACGTAGGCGCGTATCCGACCGACCAACCCCCCTCTTCCCCCGGCAGACCGAAGAGCCGGCGAGCGGCGGGACAGCCAGGCAGTTTGGACAGGACGGAAAGGACAGAGGTCTCCGCGGACCGAGTGAGTAAATACATGAAAATATGTTGTTTATGCGTCTGATCGGATGTTTGTTTTTCATGCACTATAGAAAAAAAAATCTTGTTTTCCTTCGGCGGTGTGAGCTGGAGGAGGGAGGGGGGTGTTTCTCCTGATCTCAATCTGCGTTGCCGGGTGGAGATCGGTGATGTAGTTGAAGGATGATAAACCGACTTCCAGTCTGTTAATATCATAAAACACATCATAAGCAGCGTTATAAACAATGTCCATGTGAGGTTTGTTTGGGAAAGTGAGGTTTCCTCTGAAGATCTTTCATCGTGCGCAACTTGCACCACATTTGCAGTCATTTAAGTACTTAACGAGGACTCCCAGGGTTTCACTGCCTCAGTATAATGTGTGTAAGCTCTTGTTAAGCCTCCATGAATATGAGTTTGATTACCTCTACTACACCAGATACACCAGAGGGGGGTGACGTTATTATTATTATTTTTGTGAATTTCAGCATCACTGTACACATATTACACTTTAACCCTGCAGCTGATGGCTGCACCATGTGTCATATTTTGCATTTTGACATTTTCACTGCGGTTTTATTGTCTTTGCGTTCAAATTGCGGTTATTTCCAGCAGTATTCCCTCGTCCAGCTCAGTCCCTCCCGGCGAAACTCGTGTCTGAACACGTTGTCAGAAAGAGGGTGTGTGTCTGAAAACCAGAAGACAGCCAATGAGCGGCGGCTGCCCGCCCACACTATGCCACTTGTTTACTACTGAAGCTGGACGCTGATTGGAGGAGAGGTGGGGGAAAATCGGGCTTTGTGCTGCGTCCGCGTGTGCATACAAAAATGGGAAATTTGAGCTTTCTCGTTGGTAATACTGTTTGTGGTAAACAACTCGAGATCTTGGCACTGCTACACTAGACCTCCACCTCCATGATAGGACATTTCTGTTGTGGAGGTTTATCAAAAGTAAATAGTATTTTTTCAACACTATTCACTTTAATATAAAACAGTGTAATACTACTACAACACTATTCACTTTAATATAAAACAGTGTAATACTACTACAACTAATTACTACTAACTAACTAACCATGACTACAATTAATGGTAATAATAATAATACATTGTATACATTGCATCACAGTATTATCACATTCAATAATAAATACTATTAATAATAACAATAGGCTACAAAATATACCAATGTAATACAAACAAACAAATAATCTTCATTATCATAACCACAATAAACTTTATTTTTTACTGTTTAGGGCTGCAACTAACTATTTATTTAGTTATTTACTAATTATTTTCAGTAATTTTTAATCTGTTGTTTTTCAAAAATTTCAGATAGTGAATAATGAAGGATGCCCTCCCAATTTTTCCAATTTTTTAAGGCAACATCTTAAAATTGTTTGTTTTGCTCAACAAACAAGCTTTAAAAATATTCAGCGTGCAATAAAGGACTGACAAAGGCTTCAAATCTGAGGATCAAAAACAGAATTTTTTAATTTCATTAATCGATACATTCTTTTCTCTTCATTACTGTTATTATTTTTACTGGTTTATTTGCTGTGATGTGACCTCAGATGTGCCCTGATGTCAATCATCTTGCACATGTGGTTTCAAATATGTGGTCTGAGTATGAAATAACAGGTCATGACCAATCACACTCTTCAGGAAACTTAAGGTTATTGATTCTGACAACCTAAACTTGTCATAATACTTAAAACACAGTAAATGGTGAATACCTTATTCAGCATTATTCCTACGTGACCTGAATGCAGCATTGCCCCCATTTTACCTCTATGGGCTATCGGCCACAGTGAAAGCACCCACACGTCAGATCAGGTCTGTGGAGCGCGTTATCAGTCACGCAGTCTGTTAGAGTGGACAACAAAACTACAGCATGAGTCTGCTTCAGCCGCGAACTACATCCACACAAACTCTGTGTTCACTTCAAATTCCTGCAATCATTTTCAAATCCCCTGTGATGTTTCTGTCAGGCAGAGAGACGCAAGATGGAATGAGTGCATGAGTGTTTGCCAACACTCACTAGTCGGTGAAGCTGCCTTCTGTTTATTCATCGGGGGGAGCAGTATTTATCACTGAATACCATGGTTCATCATGAGCACATTTTTTTCTCTATGGAAATAATCTTTACCTTTCACCACTTAATGCTTTTAAGACAGAAGCTGTGCAGATATCAAACAAAAGTCACTTTTTGAGGAATATTATATAATTGATGTAAACACTTAATTTAAAGGGGCACTCCACACATTTGTACCTGATGATGTCATCAGGGTTATCTTTGGCTTGACACAAACTGGAAGTCTAGAGTTTGAAGTGGCCATGTAGGTGGAAATAGGAGGTTTAAATCAAAGACACTAAGTGGCATTATGGGAAATGTAGGATCCAGTGTTTTGAAAACTCAAAGTCGGCATATCTCGATTTCTGCTGCTCTGAATATGGCATTGTCGTAGAAACATTTAAAAATGCAGACAGACAGTTTGATTGGTTCAAATCTCATCTCGCTGTCCCTGGTGGTTTGTCTACAGGGAGGTGTGACACTGTGCTGAGTCCCCCCACTGTGTGCAGCAGCACCATGGCAGCTATGGGACCTGAGGGCAGAGCTGAAGCAGGGCCAGGCGGGACGCCAGTCTGCCCACCGGGACTACAGGCCTGCGTCTCTACAACAACGCACAACAACAATGTGCCAGACAGGCAGCAGACTCTGGTGAGTATACGGAAAGGGACTCTCATTCAGCTTACCTGAGATGATTAACCTTTTACATTTGTTTTATTGTGTTTTACAACCCTCTTTCTATATATACATTCATCATCTATGCATCCATTCAGTCGAACAGGCAGTATGGGTAAACACAGCTGTCAGTGGTTACAGGACGCAGTGTTCAGGATTGCGTGGCATTATGGGTGCATTTTGATGATAGGGTGCACATTAACATGAGAAAAAAGGCCACACCGTCCAACGTTTAAAGTCCAGTTTGAGGAAAAGAAAGAGCATCTACAAAAGGCTGATTATTTCCTCCACCTGTGTTAGACGTAATGAACTATCTGGTCAGAGACTGGCACCCACACCCTCTCCATACTGCCATACTGGCAGATCGTGCTGTCTGCAGGCAGGACACCACAGATGGACAGGAAACATTCTTTCAGCTGCTCATGTAAACAGCTTAACCCACATAAAAGTATGGGTTACTCCATCCATTCATTTACTGGCTGGACGTGTTGTTTTTGAACTCATTGTTTCATTACCGCTGTCCTAACGTGTCCACACAGAGCTGTGTCCAGGCAGAGAAAGCACTCGCAGGGCGTGGGCATCACAGGAACAAGACATCAGTTCACCTGCCGCAGAAGGAGGCCGAGCGAGGCTGGAGCAACCTGGCTGCTCCTTTACAAACTATGGGACCCACAATGCACCTTAGCAACGCGACAGCTACTGGAGAGGCGCCATACAGGTGAGGGAGCAGTGACAGTACACGAGTGTGTGAGGGTGCATTTTATCACAGTAGAGTCTAATGATGTCTCTTTACATTATCTCCAGTTTCCGCAGTCCAGAGTCGGTGGAGATGGATGAGATCATGGCAGCCATGGTTCTGACCAGTCTGTCCTGCAACCCTGTGGTCCAGAGTCCTCCACAAACAGATCCTGGACCAGGTAAAAAACATTTACTAATGCATTATAAGTCATTTAAAAGCCATTATTAAGAACAAACGAGTTTTCTGGTTTTACTTAGAAATCCACTGGTAATGTTCTAAAAGTCAAGGGGAGATTTCAGCACCTGGCAACCCCAAGGTTATTCTTAGTAAAGGCTTATAATTGATCTATAACAAAGACATTCATTAAAACTTACAAATCATTTATAATGGGTACCTTATTAGAAAATGGTACCTGGCTCAGATTTTTCTGAGCTCTCTTAGCAAAACAAGATATGTTCCCACCAAACCAAGTGCAAAGCAAATATCCACTTTAAAGAAAGCCTCTTTAAAAAGTCACAGTGGAATCAGATAGTAAAATATAACAAACTTGTTTTTTGCAAAATGTGTCATACAGCTGTAGCTGTAATTTTAGTTAAAATTTTGCAACTGTAGCTGAACATTGCTTTTTTCATATATAGGTATAATCTTAAATTCAATAGTATTACAAGTAGTATTATGTGGGTCTTATAACCACCAACCAACTCAGTAATCTGGCTAAAGTTAGCTAAATTTAACTAACATTAGCCATCATAAACTATGGGTCACTGGACTTAAAAATCCTGGTGTACTAACAATATGTATGATAAATAAAGAAACTTGCAGGACTGATTGTAGTAATTGTAGTAACTAGTCTAAGTCTACGTTCCCTGTTTAACCTAGAATAAAGTGTGCAGAAAAAAGATTATTTGTATTTAAAATATTTTTGGCAATGTGAAAAATCTCATTTGAACAAATGTGGAACAGAGCAAAGAGGTGGTAAATAGACACATCACAACCTTGGCACCAGTGTGGGACACCTGCTGTTCTGTGTATGATGGGCAGAGAAAGCAGTCCCAAATGCACACTGACTATTTTAACCACAAAGAAACAAAAAATATTTGATATCTGAACCATAAAGTCATCAAAAATAACCATGATGGCAGTGTTTACGTCAGTATTGAGAGGAAACCGTTAGGTAAAAAGGACAAGAGGTGAGTAAACTAACATCGTCTTTGTGTTTTCCAGCCGGCTCATCGTCACCAGCTGACATGGAGTGCGGTGGCGGCGAGCTCTCGGACAGCGGCAGCAGCGGCTACTGGAGCTGGGACCACGGCAATGTGAGCCCCGCCCCCTCGCCGTCCGTCACAGAGATGGACAGCAGTCCCGATGAAGGCCTACATATGGAACTGGAGCAGGGAGAAGAGCTTAATGCCAAAAAGCCAAAAGTACATATCTCTACGTGATCCCTTCAAAATTTTATCACCATATGGTGGAAACATGATCTCAAAGGAAGTATGTCACGTCTCACTCTGTCTTTATTTTATGTCCTCTGTCTCTCACAGAGCTCTTTCCGAGGTGTGTATAAGTGTCTGTGGCCCAGTTGTGGCAAGGTGCTAACGTCTTCAGTCGGAATAAAAAGACATATCCGTGTGCTGCATCTGGGGTGAGTGGAAAAACTTCTGATTTACATAGACAATCAGCTAGGAGTTGATTGAAATGTTTTAATGCTGGAGCTGACACAATACCTGAGTTTAATTATTAATACCAAAATAATACTTTTCTGAGGTTGAAGTGAATTGAAAAAAGGCTCATGTTCTTCCACTGTCTCCAAATTATTATGTGGCGAACACAACAAAACTGTGTATGCTGTTTATTCCAGTCCGCTCTACTGGGGCTACATTCATGACTAAAATAAAACACCTCACATGAATCATGCCATTTCACAACTATATTTTTAAACATTACAATGTTTCAATAGATGGATGAATTAAAATATATTGTATATCTGAGGTGAAAAGGGTTGGACTATCCTCCCTTCTCCGTCAACCCACAGGTTCCCCAAGCCAGTCCGTAGGGACTTGGCCGGCATGGACCACAGTATGGTGGGTGGACTGGTAGCTGGAGAGGTGCCAGTTCACCTCCTGGGCATTGCTTAGGTGCCCTTCAGCAAGGCTAACTGCTCCCAGGGTGTTGCTGCCTGTCTGCCAATCAGTCGACCATCTCTGCATCTTTGCATGGTCTATAATCCCTTTATGTGTGTGTGTCCTTCATAAAATAGTGTTTCTCAGTAACTGTCCGCTTTAAGAATTAGTCAACAAAATTATTAACCAGATTTTTGGATATTTGTGCTGCAGACATTTTCAGTCTGCACCGAAAAAGTCTTGAGGTTTGATATGGACTGTTGCTAATATGTGGTGTCCTGCTTGTCATGTAGTTTATAGAATATGAAGGAATTATCGAGGTCTATCTATTCATACAGAGGCGAATATCAGATCATTTTATTGTTTCATTTTAGTGTCTCAGATCCTCCATTGTCTGAGGGGAGGTGGAAACCAGACAGTTTACCCCTGTGGAACATTTCAGAGCTGCAAAACAACATTAAAAAAACAAGAGGGAATAAAATTTTCAGGTTGTGAAAGAGCTCTGACTTAGTTACAGTCAGTACATGAAGTGATGAAAGATTTCATATCTGGGCCACAGTAAGTGCTGCATTCAGTAACTGACCAAACCAGTAACTCACTCTTTTTTACTGTCCCTCCATCTGCCAAACACACACACACACACACACACACACACACACACACTACCACACACACAGCAGTGGGTCAGACCAGTCCCAGAGAGAAGAGGACTTCTACTACACTAAGATCTCCTGTGAGACTGTGGACCCCAACTCCACTCCAGCTCCTTCCCAGCAGGCTCTGGGCCAGGCCTCGTCCTCTCATCTCAGTTGGGCATCCAGCGGTTCTCCTTCTGCCTTAGGGCTCCAGATCCCTCCGGCTCACAGGCCCAGATCCAACTCCAGCTCCGGGCCCGGCCCGAGCAGGCCCAGTTCGCTCAGCCAGTCGGCCCCCAGCAGCTTCTGGCAGATCCACTCGGAGCATCTCTATCAGGTGGGTGCAGCAGTGTTGATGTCAGTGTCTGAGGGGGTGACAGAGGTTCCTCCCAGACCATAACTAGTATTTATGTTTTATTATCACGTTTCTTCTTCATACCATCATACCAGATGATTCATTTGGACAGCGTGGGCAGATGTAGACGTACTCAACCAGCTATAAAACTCACCCTCCTAAAATTTAATTTGTCCTAATTTGAATAGAGATTCATTTAATGATTTCTCGTTATCTAAATGTTTTTTGTGGGCTGAGAAGATGCTAATCAGTTTGACCTCAACAAGTAATTTGTTGAGGTCAAATATCTGTTTTAATTGTAGATTAAAGTGCCTTAATTTCAGTGAATAATTGTTTGCTTCCCAACGTTTGAGTTAATCATTGAAAGCAGGCAGTGTTTTGGAGGCTGAAACTATTTGAGTGCGATGAAAGGAGACAGCGAGGCCCTTGTTGGCATGAATTATTAAATGTCATGCTTAGATTGTAGTGTGTGAATAGAGGAATTTGCCTTACCAAACATGACCGTTTCCTGTTGCCCGAATTCACTGATGTTTCCCATGAAATCAGGCTGGAAATGAAAACAGAAAAGAATGTACAGTAACTAGATTCCATTAAAAAAAAAAAAAAATCATTTTACTGGAGTTTCTGTTCATGTTACATGGTTATGGTGCTGTTTCAGAGGTCCTCCTTAATCAGCGTGCCCATGTTAATACCCCTCTGATGAGCCAATGAGCTACAACTTTGTTTATACATCACAAAGCAGCAGATTTCACTGGTGACCTGCATTTACCCTGCACCACTGAGCCTGTTAATGGATGCTTTGTGACAGTGAGAGAGTAAGCTGTCGGCTTGCTCGCTCCCCCAAGGACACTCGACTCTCAGCAGCCTGTAAAAGGCAGAAAGGCACAACGTGGATTCTTCCAGCGTGTAGTCGAACAGCGGTTAGGGCACGATATGCAAACATTTATACGCACTTTGGACTGATTCAACCTACAAAGAAAAATGTTCAGAGCAAACTTTGATTCTCACGTTTAAAAAGGTTGTGCCACATTTGTATGGTGGAGTCCAACTGAAGCTAGAGTGTGGGTTGAATTGTGGGTCAGTGCTGCTGGTGGAGCAGTGTTTACTATGTGTGTCACTGCTGGTGGCCGCTTGTGGTTTGAAATGTTTGACCAGAGCGTTGAACTCACGCTGGCTCCTTTCTTCTGTCTCAGGACACTCTCCGTCATCATGTTTTATTTTGTGCACATAAGTGCATTTTCAACAAATTTCCCCATCTACTTCTGTGTACGCTATGGGGTGGGGTGGTAGGAATGCAGCAGGATGAGTTTTGTTCAGAGAGGTCAGGGTTGTCGAGAGGAGAAATGGGACAGAGGGAATGTGAACAGCATCACAGGAAGAGATCATTCAGTGTGGCAGTCTGTTTGTTACAGTAACTGGACAGAATCAAAAGCCATAAATGGATTATTTGTTACTAGTTGTCAGTTTGGCTGATGCAAGGAGGACAAGACCAGTGTTTCAAGTTAGAAATGTGTGTGTTGGAGTGGTGTTTCTGGAACAGCGAGACGGTCTCGGACATCTATTCCTGCTACTTTGAGCTGTACATTTATTTAATTAAAATCTAAATTGCGGCGGGTTGTGGTATATTTACTCTTCTGAATCACTTGCGGTGTCACTTCTGTTGGATCATCATAAATATATTTAATGCAAAATATATAAAATAGTTAAATTCCGAATTAACCTGTTTTAGCGTCTTTTAGCCCTTTGCTTTGTTTTTATGGCACCCAACTACAACTACAGTTTTGCTTCACTATCAAGAACTCCTCTAAAAACACTGAAAAACTCTCAAGGAACACCAAAATCAACAGAGCTAGTAACAAGCTTGTGAAAATATCAAAGCATTGAGCACCTAAACAGTCAGATCTTGGTGGAGGTCAAAACAGAGCTAAATGGAGTTAGCTCTATGGATTATTTAATTCAAATTCAGCATGTAGTCAGAAACAGAACGGCAAATGAATGCTAATGTTGCTCTGTGTCTGCAGAATATGTAACATATTATGTTAGTGAACGTGCTCACTATATATAATAGCTTGTTTCTGCTGCCCCCAAGTGGCCAGAAAATTGGTTGAAGCAGTTTTTAGTCCAAAATTAAAATTGAATTAAAGATTAAACTTAGTAACTTTTCATATGAAACAGGTTGTCAGACAGTTGAATGTCCTACAGATGTGCTGAATCATGTGTTGGCTCGTCTCTCCTGCTCCTTCCAGGCCTGTAGCCCCGTCCAGGTATCTGTGACCGCCAGAAGCCCCGGCTGCCAGGGTTGGACCCCCACAGCCTCCGTCTCTGGACACAGTAACACTCCGGTGGGTCTTGAAGACAGTTCACTGGTAAAAGACTTATAAGACTTAATTGCATATGATCCTATGATCTGTAAAACATACTCAAGATCCGATTTACTACAGCTGATGTGTAAATAACTACAGTTTTTGTATCCTTCAGGACTTGTTCTCCATTGAGGACTGCTGTTGTACTTAATCTGTGGTTGTCTCTTCAGATGGTGAAACCTCGTTGCCGGTCTGTCAGCGTCGGGGAACAGTGGCTCCAACAGAACAGGCTGCAGCCGATGAGTGCGTCGCCCTCCCGCACTCACTGCTCCTTCAGGTGAGGCGTCACCTAACCTGCTTTTAAAATTTCAACACCTGCCAGCCAGCTAAATGCTAATATGCTGACGTTTAGCAGGTAATGTTTGAGTGAGTTTAGAGTCATTATTTAGTCATAAACCAAAGTATTGGGCAAACAGAATGATCTGATGATGTTGCTGGAGGAAAAATGAAAAACAACTCAGGAGGCCTTCAGTTCAGTTGCTGGTGTAAATTCATAACTTTGAGTTAAAAACTGCATAATATCATATTTTGTTGTGTTGCATCATAGCATTAACAATTGTAATCATATTTTAAATTTTGCATTTTTGTGTTCCTTGACTGAACTGAGCGAATAGGCATAGGTTACTCTAACGTTACTGGTTTTAACATTTTATACCTCCAGAAAACAAACTTCATTTTAGTTGTTGCCCAATGTCTCTGTGTCAAAATGTTTGTTTTCATAATTGCCAATTCTTTTTCAATCAATCAATCATTTGTCTGGTCTGTGGTCTGTCAGAAAGTCGTGGTCAGGCCCATTGCAATTCCTAAATTCCACAGTGACGTCATCAAATTTCTTGTTTGGTCTGACAAACCTTCAAAAATCTAAAGATATTCAATGTATTCTCACATAAGACAGAAAAACAGCAAATTCTCACAACTGAAACTGAGGAAGATTTGACATTTCTGCTTGAAAAATGTCTCAAGCTATGAATTGATTTTCAAGCTTGTGGCCTGCTCCTGGTGTTTTCAAGTTCAGTGGTGATGCTGTTATTAAACTCTACATTGTAGATTGTGCATAAAGACAATGCAGGTCAGTAAGGTGCCATAAGATGAAGCTCTACAAATAAAGCTTTATTGATTTTGATTGCAGTATCCATCCACTATCTTTCTCCTCCAGGTTGTCATTTTATCACCCACTTTGCTGCCGTCCGTAAATTCACATTTCCACGGCTCGGCCAGGAAAGATAAAACTGATTCAATCACCTTTTCATTTTGTTATCAGTCTATTTCCCCCTCAGTCTCATTTTTGTAGAGATTGATCACATCAAACCGCGTGTGGCAGCAAACCTTTCCTACCCTCGCCTTCTCATCCGCATCATTTGTGTCTTTACATCTGCAGGAAGGGTCGCGGGGAGGCCAAAAAGTGCCGCAAGGTGTACGGAGTGGAGCGCAAGGATCAGTGGTGCACCGCCTGCCGCTGGAAAAAAGCCTGCCAACGCTTCCCCGACTAAAAAAAAAAGAAACAGCTGCGTGAAGGAGAAAGCGTGAGACACAATGAGGTGGATGGACGAATGAGTGATAAAAGAGACTTTTATCAAAAAGAGGTTATAAATCAGGGCCCGAGAGCCATCAAGAAAACAACTGTTCTTTTACTACATGTGTTGTTTTTTTTTTACTTTCAACCTTTTTATTTTCTTTCCTAAAATGCAATTGGAGTTTTCTGTATCTTTGTAACTTGATCCTGAAAACTGAAGTCTGCGTTGGTGCTAGCTGTTGGCTGACCTTGACCATGTGATGTGCTACAAGCCTACAATACTCTCCTACTTTATCCAAAGGTCATATTACTGCCCCTGTAGCTCCACTGTATTAGACTGCTACTTGGCTGTTTCCTTTATTCCAATCCTCTCTTCCAGTGGTTACACAGTGGTTATGATGTACATGATATTGTGTGCTTTGAGTTACGTACAAGTATTTTATACCTTTTTTTTTTTTTTTTTTATCGTCTCGTTCAGCCCGTGTATTGGGCTTTTTTTTTTTCTTTTCTTTTTTTGTAATTTCATGTTTTTTGGCACTTTGTTGGAATATAAACTCACAAGAATAAGCTACATTTGGTTTGACTCAACCAAGTACCTATTTCCGTCCTGTGTTGGCATACGACCAGTGTTAAAGGTTTTATCCGTGAAGCTATGGAGTCGTGACAATGGGATTAGCATTAGGGGAATGAGTTTGTAATAGCAATAAAAAAGAGGAAATATATTGTCAAACACAAATTAAAAAGCACTGAATTTAAAACGTATGTTTCTTCTTCTCCTTCTCCTTCTTCTTCTTCTCCTGCATGACAGTCCACAAAAGAAATAGCAAACTATTTTATTGTTGTTTTCTCTATACACATTTTGTATGAAGACTCAGAACAATGGTATAATGTTAGAAATGTGGTCTGAAATGTACACTGTATTCACAAATTCCATTTTTTTTTTTTTTGGGTTGTATCGACAGGGAAACGCACACACACACACACATGCACGTGCACAGTCACACTCACACTCTCCACCCACGCTCATTTGTATACATTATTACATCTCAATAATCAAACACTAGTAAACACTATTAAGATGCAAAAGAATGGATGTGACCTGCTAGTGGAGGAAAATATCTTCATGGCAAAACAAATGAACAGATTTTTTGTTTGTTTTTTTCACCCAAGCAGACAACATCTTGTTCTGTATAATAACCACAGCTGACATGCACATTTCATTTCATCCCTCTGCTCTTAAATGGTACATTAAGATGATGCCTTTCAGAGCTGATGTCATTTAGTCCATCCCACAGTGTGATACACACCCAATGGCCCTGCCACTTTCCAGCTTCATGCACTTAAGTACAATAAGTGATGTGAACAGCTTGGCAAAAAGCCTGTGGTGGAGAAATGTTTGAGAGCTGACTGAGGATCAGTTTCTCCTTATTCCTGAATTCCACCTTGGCAACACTTTAAATTATTGCTTCCTCTTTTCTGAAACTACAGGGTAAGTTAGGGACTGTATGAAAATCATTAGAGGCAGTGAGAATTGTTTTTTTTTGTTTAGCTTTTTTGCTACAGAATTATATTTATCATTGTAATTTGAAGTTATATTGTTAATATTTGGAATCTGGCGGTGGAAAGAAAATATTATTGGTGCTCAGACCAGGTCAGTCTCTCAGCTCTTTTTGAAAAAATTTGTCAAAAATGTGGAAATTTATGATTACACTTGTAATTTACATAGTCATGGCTATAGTAAAAATAATTATGCTATTTACATATTATTATTACAATTGTCCTGACAATTCTCTACACTTTTCCTTCGTTTAGCCTTAAAGAGTGAAGTCAGTTTTACTAATTCAGTTCAATTCTTTGAGACATTTGGAGGAAACACGTTATTTTTCTCTCAGTCAACCGAAGGGTCCAAAAAAAATATGAATAACACTGCAGAATGCATTGCTTTCTTTAAAAAAGTTCTGACCCTGATGATTTTCACACAGTCCGTTGCCATACAGACATTACTAATACTGAGGATGAGAGCTAACACTGGGCTGAAATATGTGCCACCAGAAAGTGAATTTGAATCATTTATATTTGAATTTGAATTGCTTAATTTGAATCATTGCATTGAAAAACTGAATCTGAATTGTAACTTGAAATTGAATTTATTAAATCGGAACTGAACATTCAGTTCTCAAAATTCAAATTCAATTTTCTGTCACACACATCCAGGTAGTTGAGAAACATGGGGACCTTTCTGGACTTCAGAACGAAGGAAACCAAATTAAGTTTCTACATTTCCCCCCAAAACGGAACAAATTGCATCCCAGAAGAGATTTTTCTTTCCCCTGGGACAGCTGATGAAAAAACAGAACAATTCTGGGAAAAACGGGACGGGTGGCAACACTAAACTCAAATATAACGCCATAGAGAAGTTCTTCCTCCATTTAATGGCGGGTGGCAAGTTGCAACAAATGACCACTGTTACATGTTCAGAAATGCAGGCGTCCTGTGTATCTGTGCTTGCTTGCTCTGCCTCAGCTACCCAGATGTTTGTCACAGGAAATGGAAATTGAATTTTGAGAACTGATTGTTCAGTTCCGAACTAATAAATTCAATTTCAAATTACAATTCAAATTCAGTTTTTTAATGCAATTATTCACGTTAAGCAATTCAAATTCAAATATAAATGATTCAGATTCAGTTTCTGGTGGCACATATTTCAGCCCATATAACAGACGAGGAGTGTTTAGTTTGTATCAGCCGTGAATTTAGAATTTGTATGTTTGTCATCTTATTTCTAATAATTCAATATAACTGCAGTCAGAATGAGTCAGTCCAGAGAATTACATAACATGGCACAAACTGATCCCGAGTCAGTCTCCTTGGGCAACATGTTTCTTCCTCACACACTAGAGGACAGTATTGTTCCACTGAAAGGCGCCCGTGGGAGTCTACCAACCTGCGGCTCATTTCCTCAAGAGGAACTCATCATTTTGTGAGGTTTACATTGATAACCTCTGCTTAATGCTCCAAATTAGAATACAATAGAAAGGAAAAAGACATTTTTTTTTTGTCAATACTCAGAGTGAAGCAATGGGAAAAGGGATTTTTTTTAGGAGATATGCAGAGTTTTGGTGAGTTTGAAAGTTCAGAAAACCAATTTTACATCCATTGTGTTTAATTAATTAAGTTACTTAGCCAGAAAATTAGATTTTTACACCAGTAATTAACAGTTTGTGCTTCAGCACTCCCATTGTCCGATATTTACATCTGATTGAACCATCTTGAAAGCGCAGTGCTGGTCCACTTCCAATTTGATTCTACTGCATGTTTCTGCTCAGACACGTGGGAAGATTAGCAAACATTTGTACGTGATTTGTTTAGTCCCAAATCTACAAAACACAATTTTAAAAAGGGGAAGTCCACTTCATGAGAGCTGAACATTAGTAACAGTTCTCATAACACAAACTACAAGAGTGCAAAACAACTGCTCAAGCCACCCACACATGCATGAAGAGTCACACCCTCGGGTCTCACCTCGCAGTGAACCAACAGACAAAAATATATTCAATTGCACTTCTCTAATTCTTTTATTTCACAGAATGGCATGTAAATATGCGTAATAAGAAGGACATCACGGTCAAAACATTCCTTGTTACTTAGAGACACAAAGAGAGGTGCAGCGAGATGGCGGAGTCTGTTCTTCTGATGACGATGGTGACGTCAAATTGGAGTGAGCTGCTGAAAACATGATTGGTTGAGGTAACTGGGGCAGGATTCTGTGAGAGCAACAGAAAGACATTACAGTTTGTTTTGCCTCCAAACCCGAGTTACAGGGACGTTGTTGAACCTGCCACTGCGACTGCTCCTCATGCCCAGGTACTGCCTGAGCAGCTGGTTCACCCGTTTCTGACTGTTCCATTTGCGGGCAGATTTCCGGACACCTATGAACCCGCCATAGCGCTTTTGTAAGGGCCTCATGGGTGAGCCAATCAGCTTCCTGTATCCGTGGCGCCCCCTCTGAAAGCCACCAAAGCGTTTGGACAAGGTGACGGCCTCTGAGGTGTCATCCTCGTCCCCCTCTAACTGGCTGTCACTCTCCGCGTTCCTCTCCTCCCTCAGCTTCCTCTCTTCGTCCGCCAGACTGAGATCCAGACCCTGCAGGCCCTCCCCCTCCTCTGAGGAATCCAGCAGTGATGAGTCATACTGGACACTGCGCTGCTCAAAGGGTGTCTCATCCTGATCCCCCTCCTGGTAGTGCTCTGCGGCTGCAGACTGCAGCAGTTCACTGTCTGAGTTCAGGTCCAGAGAGGTCAGCTCCAGCTCCTCTCCTGTTCTCTTGAACAGAGCGCCTCCCTCGGAAAGCGTGGGGTGATGCGAGAGCCTCACGGCACGTTTACACACCTCCCATGTGAGCGAGGAGGAGACGTGACCCTCACACTCCAACAAACACACCTGCAGAGGAAGAAGAGAGTGTGTGTTAAGGTCATGCATACATAGGATTCATTTGAGTAACTTAAAACTGTTTATTTGTGTTTACTCAGAGTAACGTGTAGCCATGGCAACTGTTTCTAACACCTGAGAAGCCCTTATCCATAGATTGAGCCGCTTGAGTGAGGCTGCTGAGCATCCTAGTGTTTGATTTGCGAGTATTGGGTCTGTTTCTCATTATGGCAACACAATGAAGTCATTCGAAGAGTTAAATCCCCACAGGCAGCAACACGAAGGCCTAAAGAACACATGACGACCACAGTGGGAATGACAACGTACGCCACTCAAAGTGAGTAAATGCCTCATTCACCAAAAAACATCATTTTTAATTCTTTAGGAGCGGAATCTGTGACAGAGCACACAGAAAAGAAACTACACAGGAATCCAGCAGTGAGATGTGAATTTACATGCTATTTGAGTGGAAACTGAAATATCCCCACTGACATCATGTTGTTTTATGCTTTATAGATTACCAAGATACCGTTTAACATGCTATAGTAGCACAGCATTGTAAATTGTCCATCAGATTTGATTATCCTACTAGTTTTATCTCCCACAATACTGATGCTAACAGCCGCATGTTATGGAGCCACATCAACATTATCAGTATTAATGTTATCGTAACTTCCAAGTTGATTTTTTGTTTTAATCTTTTAAAAGCAAAGTTTTTTTGATTTTATTTTTTTTTTGCATCAAAGTGCTTTACAAAGACAGACAGAATAAAAAAATAACGACATTTTGGAAATACAGTTTAAATGCAGTTAAAAGTCAGAGAATGAAAATATCTTAAAGTGCATCTTAAAAGTATCAACAGACTCAGCCTGTCTAATGGACTCCAGGAGGCTGTTTGTGTATGGAGACACTACTACTGGGTGGGGACGATCTGAGGGCTTTAGTGGGAGTTGAGAGGGAGGTAGTTGTGGGTATAATCTGCATCTGATTTGAGATGATTCTTCCTAATGAGAGCATGTAAAGACAGAACTATCTTATATCAATGTTCAATGCTTAAATCTACATAAATCAGCTTTTTTATGGCTACTTGGGGGTAAAACTCAAATGAATGTAAGTCAAATGAGTGATCTCCTTTTAGCTCTCTTTTGATCTTAAAAAAATTTAACTAGTCTTCAGCCACGAAATGTTTTACTTGGTTTACTAGCTACTTGCTAGTTTTTTATTGCTGTTTGCTGAGCAAGTAGCTTTCAGTAGGCCTACCATTACTTTTTGGCTGAAGATAGCAGCCTGTTGGGTTGGAAAGGGGGTTGATGAGAGTGGTGAGACTGAACAAAAGTTGTGGACCAAAGAACCAAAACAATAAGCTGAAAGATGCTAAGATGCTGTGCGGGGCTATGGGGAACTGGAGAGCTGGTTCATTCTCTGTGGGTTTGTTTCTATGAGTTTCTACTCCTTTCGCATTACACATAGTAATTGGAGTCATTTCTCCTATGAAAATATTGAATGTGCAGCCTTAAGAATGTGTCAATGGACACCTTCTGTGTGCATGTTGCCTTACCAGTATCAGTCAGTCAGTAGGAAAGATGAGGTAAACATTTACCTCTAACATTTAATAAAACAATTTAAAAAAAAGCTTTTTTACTTACTTGCAGCAAAAAAGGAAACAAGTTATGTTAATGAAAGATCTTTGCATAACTTTTAGTGCCTGTATGTAAATATTCTGTCTATGGTCAGCAGCTCATTCATGGCATGAAATCACACTTCCTTTTAAAGTCGACGACTCTTATTACTTTGCTGTACAACCAGACGCAGGCTGAGAAAACAGTCTCTTGACCTGGATGAACCAGGTGTCATGGGAGTTAATGGGCCTTGTTCCTGCTGCATTCAGCGTATATGGAAACTTATGTGCCAATATGAGATGTCCATCATTTGATAAATGTGACATCTACGTCTGCAAAATGACTGACAGCACAAAATTGGAAGAAATTACAAATTAGTTTGAAGGACAGCAGATAAATTATGCCCTTTGCTGACAAAATGACTTTTTTTTTTCTTTCATATTGGCTCTTCAACTTCTGGTAATGATATTTTTGCTCTAAAAATTATATATATGTATGTATCTGGTAATGATATTTTTGCTCTAAAAATTATATATATGTATGTATGTATATATGTATAGTGTTTTTGAAATTGAACCTTATTTGGATTCATTCCTGAACACCACAACCTTACCAGTATAAGAAAAAGAAAAAGAAGAAGAAGAAGAAGAAGAAGAAGATTCATTTTAGGCTACGTGAAAATAATATGACCCTAATTTTTACCCTCAGAATGAGACTCAGTTTTTCATTTGCCCTTAAATGTGGAAAACCACAGTACATTAGTTTTTCTTCACAGTAAATATATCTGAAAATAGGCTACAGCCACCTCGCTCCAGAGATTTATGCACACACATCTTTCCCTTGTCCCCTTTCTTAAACTCCAGAGCCCTCCGAGTTAAATTTCAGTTTGAGGTAAGAAGCAAATCCCATTTACTCGTCAAATCCCGCTCAAATGAGATAAATTGCATTGTTATCGGAAAACCTGCTCACATCAAAGGAATGAGAGAAGAGGGAGTTCCGCTGTGAATCTATCAACGGAAATTAATTATCCATCGTAAATGAAATGAGCACACCAGGGGATTCTCCACGTCAGATCAATGGAGCAATCTAAAGGAGTTTATGAGCGAGAGCAGATGTGTGTATGTGTGCGTGTGTGTGCATGTAGTCATGTATTTATATACTTGTAAAAGCCAGAGGATAAAACGGTTGTGAGAGCACCTCATCGTGAGGATGCTTCGATTATATTTTGTTTTGTCAGAACAGTATGCTTCAGGATCAGCACTTAGGACTAGTACCAGGACTCGCATCGCATGTCCTTTAATCTGTCAAATAAAGTCTAAACAAAGCATATTTAGATTAGGTTGTTGTAAGTTAAAGTGAGGAAACTCCTCAGGGGTTTACAGGGAGCAGAAGGAACTAGGGTTCAAGGGTCACCCTTGAAATTTAAATGGCCACCCCTCTGTGCCATGTAGGAGTCACATGTCATCCTATTACACGTAGCAAAAAGGACAAAACCATCTGTGATCCTTGGATGTGACTAAAACAAAACTTATCTCAAAGGTAACACAGATGTGTTTTGTATTCATACAGTATGATAACAGAGTTGCTATACACTTTTAAAAAATGTAAGACCTAAACAACTGTGTTAAACAAGCATAAGTGAGCCTGTGTGGACGGACGTGGGTGGGTGTAGGTACTGTGCATTCCTGTATTTTTGACTTTGACATGTTGATCTGAGTTGTTTATGTTGATCAGATGTTATTTGTGTACAGGTGAAGCATGTGGAGCTAAATTTCCTTCAACTGTCCTCTTGTTTCTTTTATTCACAGTTTGTGA
Source organism: Larimichthys crocea (assembly GCF_000972845.2). Taxonomy (NCBI): domain Eukaryota; kingdom Metazoa; phylum Chordata; class Actinopteri; family Sciaenidae; genus Larimichthys; species Larimichthys crocea. Next base: position 20,921,548 of record NC_040021.1, read on the forward strand.
ATGTGCGAGACGGCGTACGTGATAAGTTACAACGCAAGAAATAACACGCAAATCTACAAAAATAGATTCAATCAACATTAAAACAAGGACCCTGGATAAACAGTGACAATGTGTCAGCTGTGCCACCTGTGAACAGTCTTGCAGTCTGGCAGCATTAACACAGTGTTATTGCACTCTGAAACCGGCGGTGCTAAATTGTAAAAATACCAATTTCTACGTCATGTTACTTTAAAAGAAACAACAAAACCGTCAAATGGGTTGGAGGGGGTTGAATAATGAGTAGGGCCACAAAAATGTTCAGTCAGACTCTATATTTAAAACAATTAAGACCCATAGCTGCTTTATTTTTGGTATTTTGTGTTTATTGTGTATGTGCATGCCATCACTGCTCTTTGGTCTGTCGTTCATTCTGTGCATTGCTGCTTGCATGCTGGTTAGTCCCTAAACTATTTCTTTGTTCTGGTGCCAACTGTGTGCGAAGATAGTAAAGTTGAATCAAGTTAAATGCACTGTTGCACATTGGAGTACTGAGGCTTTTTCAAGTCTGTAATGAGTTTTAATACACCAGACAATATGCAGAAACTGCAGATTATGTAAATAATAGCTGTGTCGCGGATAATTAGCACAAAAGATGGCATTTACCTTTAAGATTAGCATTACACAATGAATGCAGTGAGAGGAGAGGGTGATAGTGTGAAATGCTAGGTGTTGGTGTGTGTGTCTGGGTGAGCGTACGGACGCGTTCATGAGTGTGTAGGTGTGAGCTCTAATAAATCAATGACATGACATAATAAACACCAGCGGCTTCGCTCACACTCTTTCAGGCTGGAGTAGGAAACAATGGAATTGCTCAGTGGATTCCATCTGTGGCTCAATGGGAAAGCAGCTAACACAATGAGGAACTGATAAAAATGTGTCAGTCACCAGTGTAAGCCCGGGCTGATGATACTGAGCAGCAGTCAATTACAGAGTTCTATTACAACTCCCAAAAAGGTCCCAGCTGTCTTTCTCTGCATCATTATCAGCTAAATTAGCCGTCCTGCAGCTATTCATGGACGCCCACGGACTATTTTTACCCGCTGACTCGTCTCGCACTGTTTGGAAATGAGATTGTGTGACGCACTGAAGTTTTGGGTTCGAGTTTCGGAGAGCTGACCGCATTCTCTCTGTGCACAGACTCGCATCTCTTTGCGTTGGTGACAAAGCGCTGCACAAGTGCTGGAGATGCTCACACATGCAAATAAAGCCCCTCCACTATGAGACAGAAACTATACCAGTTTTGTGCAGTTGAAACAATGTATCTCTGAAAAAGCCAACTGTTGAAGGACAGCTTTATATTCGTGCATCGTTTGGTGAAGTTTTCTAACTCTATCTGAAGTTATAACCACTATGCAACAGATCTAAATTGAATTCGAGCGGTCGCTTTTTCATTTATTGTGGTTTTGTATCATTTGGTGTCTAGAAAAACAGATAATAAATAGGAAAAATGTGACTGCTTTGGAAAAGAAATTTCATTATGTGAGACACACTGCCTTCCTCCCCTATGTTGCCTCCATATATATTAATTCCATTCATATTAACTCCATATACACAGACGAGCACTATCAAACTATACAGAACACTTTACGCAGAGGCTGTTATCATGACTGAAAATGACTTCAATAAACACAAACACACTTCTATGTGTTGAAGGCTTGCTGCAGCTGTACCATCACTGACACACACACTACAGTGCTGACAAGGCGTTAAGCGGATGCTATTATCAACAATGACTCACGTCGACACATACACACACACGTACTGTACACACTCACCATGGTGTTGAAGGCATGCTGCAGCTCCTGCTGCTGTAGGAGCAGACCGCAGGCCACACACTCCCCCTGGCAATCGCCGCGTCCAGGGGTGAAGAGACATGCCAACAGCACCACCAGGTACCACAGAGGGATCTTCATCGCTCAGCACACAGGCAGGCAGGGACAAACAGGAGCCCAGCAGGTAGAAGAGATGAGTCTGAAACAAGGGTCAACAGCTGGAGAAACAGGGAGGTAAAGCCTACGGGATGTGATTCCAGCCTACGGGGAGAAAAACAGTGAGACAGGAATATTGCATCAGTTTCCATTTCATAGGGATCATTAGCTGGATTTGGGCGGTCAGTCAAAGCGTTGGTGGTGGAAGAGTGTTCAGCCAACACCAGGAGATGGACAATGTGGGTGGGATGTAGAGAGAGCACAACCTGAGGCAATAAATGAGAAAATGGCTTTTTTTCCCCCAGTGGGCAGGAAGTGGCCACTGCAGGCTGGGGGAGAGGATCACAGATGGAAATCATACGCTACAGCAGAAGTTGAGTGGATCTGTGTTTGAGGAGATCAGGGTCGTCATGGGTCGTGCCATGTAGCAACAAAAGCCACTTGGTGGAGGGATAGAGTAGTAACAGTTTTATTCAGTGTGATGGGAGATGGCAGGAGGGAGAGCATTAGTGTCTGTGTTGGAGTAAAACATGTCAGTTCCAACTAGATAATAGATGTTAGGTGTGGAAAAAGACATTGTAAAACTTCATTTGTGTGTAAGCTGGTGGAAGATAAGATGAATAAACTCCAGAAGATCCAGCTGTCTACAATCTGTGAACCAGGAGCACTGTGTTTGTTGTTTGACCCCCACTCCCTGACCCCCATCTACACCGTCACTCACTGCTATATCATCCAATAACACAGAGATAACAGAGGGAAAAAAGGACATCATAGATTGCTTCAGCCTCCCCAGAAACATTTGCCATGGGCTCTGCAGGTTTATGAACCAAGACCGTGGCTATGATGGACCAACATACTGCTTTATGTTCAGTTATGAGGATGTATCCACACCACTGCAGAGTTTTTGACCATTAACAGTGGTATGGAGCTTTTTTTTAATCAATTTTATTGATCTTGGCACCTGTAAGGGATGTAACCATGGAGGCGACATACACTCTGATCAACAGGTGGTGTGAACATGCTGAGATATGCTGCGGGAAAAGGCAGTGAAGTAGAACCCTAACTCTTTAAATCTGCATTAACTGTTTTTTGGACACTTGGGGGCAGTGGAAATGCTGCACTGATATATTAACATCAACACAAGTTGATATGGTTGTTCATAGAAAGTTGAAAAGTAACAGATATAAAGCAACATTAGCATTCATTCAGAGTTGTATTCATGTCTACCTGGAAAAATGACACAGCAATATTAACTTTAGCTCTGTTTTAGTTGCTACTAACTTGTAGGAAAAAGTTCTTTAACTGCTAAATGCTCCACTATGTTCAGCAGCTAGTTGCTAACTTTATCTATCTGCTGTTTGGTGCTAAGCAGATAGTGTGCAGTTTTGGTTTGTTTTTTAAACATAGCGATGGAAATGTACAGTAAACTTTGAGACTGTAAAATCAAAACAAATAGCAGAAAGATGCTAAAATGCAGCAGAGGGGAACTGTGGATTCAGGTGATAGTTTGCCACTACAAGATACCTTTCACACACATAGTCATTTTATCTATTGTTGATCTAAAAATATTGATTTATCTTTTAAAAAATGCTACAGTTGAATTTTGGCATAATATATCTACAATAACCTGAACAACCAATGAAAAAAATAAACAGACTGTATGTACATAAGCATTCCTGTAAAAAGAAGAAGAAATGTAATTTAATTAAGTTTGTTCCATGAGCAGTGAAGGTCTATGCAAAGCTTCATTCTGGTAAAATTACCGTCTTTCAGGAACATGTTTTTAGATCTACTGACTCCAGCTCCCAGTTTAGTCACAGTTTATTTTAGGAAAATCACAAGTTCCTTGAAAGAACTGTGCCATTTGGTCCTACCCAAAGGAAAAAGTGACAGTACACTACAAAATAATTAATTCAGAGTAATTATTTGTGTATCCTCAAGAGTCTCACAGGCAGTGCACAGCTGAATATTAACTTGGATTAAATGGAGCATTAATCAACTTAACTAAATCAACTAAACTCTAGTAACTTTATCGGGCCATTGTCTCTATTGACCCTGTAATAAGTAGCAAATTATATATAATAAGTAGCAAATTATTTTTGTTATTTACCAGAAACGTAAGACGAATGTTCAAGGACATTGCAGGGCCCACAAAAATGCATTAACTTTTAACTGTGTGTGCAGCTTACATATTGTATAATTAGGTCTTGCTGTTGAGTAATGCATGCTGAATAAAACCCAAGCTGGAGCAGTGATACACTTTATATGACTGTTTATGAATATTTATTCTGGAAGTTTTTGTAAGTTATTATTGCTCAAGTTAAACTTGAGGTCACATATAATGTGTTGATCTCTATACAAACAACAAAGCTGAAAAATGAATATAATGAGGATAAAATAAGCCGGATAAATAATGAAGCCCTATATTGGGAATGAGATCTACATTTACAATGATAAGAATTCCTGTATGCAAGGTTATGTAACATTAAAGATTAAAAACTGCTGTTAATGTTGACCCATTGACAGCTTCATTTGTTTCAATGAAACCCACACACAACGTTTTCACAGTTTTGATGAAAACAAGCATCTGAAATTACAGCGACACAGTCCCAAAGTAGACTTCATATCGACCATTCACAGAGTGGGTATTGTATTGAGGGTATTGATGGCTGCACTGAAGTACAAATAAATAAATAAGTAAAAACTAGCATGCCGTGACCACTTCCACTTTACCACATTCCCACTCGTAGTCAATAGCATATGAAGCAGGTCGCGTGTGACTGCGGCCCATTTACAAATATATAAATGGCTTCATGGGAAATCATTAGAGGGGCCTGTTTGTTTGCTTTGCTGGGATGTTTTGTGCAATGATCATTTGCCTGCCTGCTGACTAAGCCCATTTGATATTGTTATGTTTTCCCTTAAGAGCCCCTTACTAAGTAAGTTGAACAAATGAGTAAACCAGTACAGTGTAAGTGATGGTGTAGGCCCCTGGATACGCTCCAGCATTACAATGATGTGGCTTTCAAACATTTCAAACCAGTGGGTATTAATATGAAGAGCCATTTGGGGCTGCACTGTGAGCTTTTTGTCAAGTCGTGCAATGTCTATCATGAGCTTTATAATTAAACAATGGATGTCCATTTGTTTGCCTCCACACATTCAGAGGTTTATGTTAGACATTGTGATTTGGGCTTTTAGCTAAACAATATGGAGATGGTGGAATAGCACATTATCAAAGACATGCATTCAACAAAATATATTCACATAAAGCTTTAGAACTTTTTACATTTTACAAAGCTGGTTCAGCATTTTACATTATTTGCTTCTCCTGTATTTCGAGTACATTTGTAGGATGAAAGCATAAGATGCTAATATGAATACATATTTAAAGAGTAAAAATTAGTATTTTTGCAATTTAGTGTCCCCAGTTTCAAAGTGCAACAGGAATTATATCCCTTATGATCAAAAACTAGAAGGACTTTACTAACAGCCAAACATCAAGTAAGTGTTTCTCTACTTAGCTTCCTTCATTGACGTCCTCTTTGGGGGTTTTTTTTGCCATTAGCTATATTCATAGAAGCATAGAAGGCTCTGGTTCTGGCACGACACTAGCTCAAAATTACATAATGTAGAAACACGTGTACAGGGTGCAGAGTCAGTGTAGCATCAAAATGACTTAAAATCGGTTATTCTGTGGTAGGAAAGTTACACAATGTTGCTTTAATGCCCTGGTTCAATTCAGCTTATCAAAGAATTCTTGATTATTGATGATTTTTACAAAATCTCCATAACGAGTTATGTTGAATTTAGTCTTTCATTGTAATTACCTTGATTGTTGAACAAGTATTAATTTAGCTACATCTGTCTTTCAATGTATTGGCAGAAGAGTGATTTATATCCGTCTAAAACCCTCTGGAATGAGTTACCAAGCCATCACCTGGCACCGAGGCTCTTTTGAATGGAAGCTGTTATTGTCAGCGAGAAACAATTGACAAGGATATTAAGTGTTAATGGGCAACAGTGTCATCAATCTGTCGCCTTGACATGTTGATAGCAGGTGCAATAGTGAGCTGGTTGTAATGATTTGTATTGGTTTGACTTGTTGACACAGGATGGGTTAAAAGTGACTGCACTTGCTTGATGTTTATTTATCACACACTCACCTCTATTTGCACACCTCTTGTCCCCACACAGCACGGCGCACTTAACCCTTTACCACTCAATAACGCATCCCATTAACAGGAGAGTGCCCTGCTCTGACTTTGCTACACTGAACGTGTTTTATGTAGAGCAATATTCTCCATCAGGATGGCCTCATGCAGGCTGTGTATATCTGAGGTCTAGCTGTCTGTCTGATACAGTGAATATGACAGGTTTCGATTTTGTCCAAATTTTGGGATAAAATTGCCTCAGTTGATTCCTCAGTGCAGCCGAATAGAAATGCATGCAGGCAAACAAGGAGCAATTTAGGAGAATGTGAGCTACTTTATTTTCTTCCTCTGAGAGTAAGTGAACATGTTAGAAACAGAATAAGGCAGAGCAAAACTCACAGAAGATGTTCTGAATCTCTGCTTTCAGCACTGTGATCATTAGATTGCTTTATCTTGAGCTGTGTATCACAGAATAATATTCTATATTCATATGGAAGAATCTATAATCATGCGATTTACTGCCACACAAAATCATTTACACAGAAAGGGAATGGTGAGAGGTGTTTAAAAAATGCTGTGCACCTTTTTTGATTGCCTGTATGTCAAACTACTAATGTTGGCTTTTCTTTAATATAAATGAGGGCATTTATGTGGTTGGGAGGATCTAATAAAGATGCTATCATGTTGCATTATGGTAAATGTAGGATTTAGTGTTTTTGAAGCTTCTCCTATACTAGGGAGTAAAATTCAGGATATATGCTGCTTCATTTTTAACAAGTCTTTTTGTGAGTTCCCTAACTTGAAATTGGAAATTGGACTTCACCTTTAATTTACTTAGTTTTGCTCACTGAAGGCTTGAGCATATTATTTTTTTTACTTGGATGAACTTTGATAATATAAAGGTGGAGAATTTAAATCAAGTGGTGAGCAGAGTTTGGTTCTTCGCTGGAAGAGTTTCTCATCTTTTGGTCACGACCCTGTGTGAGTCACCTAGTGCACATGACAATAGATGTTAGCAGCATGGCTCTCAGGATATATTGGTATGTCAGTTGGTCAGTCACTGTGGTCTAGACTGAAATATTTCACATATGCAGACATCCATGATTCTAAACGGATGAATCCTAATGACCTGACTTCTCCTCTGTGCTACCATGAGGTTAACATTTGTGGTTTTAAATCAGATGTCTCTATAGCCATTGGATGGACTGTCGTGCAATTACATTACAGACATTCATGTTCCTTGCTAACATGCTAAACCAAGATGGTGAACATGGTAAATATAGCTTTGTCAATGTTCATGAGGTCAGAATACCAAAGTATGCAATCATCAAAGAAAACTTGGCTAACTTTCTGCGGTTGTGAGAATGTTGGCACCTAAAACAGGGTCAGGCATTAAAAGGTTGAGAAGCCCTGGATAATGTAGGATTGCCAGTGATTTGGTGTGAAATGGTCATTTGTAATTGAAACACTTTATTAAATGGGGATATGAAATGGGGATATGATCTGAATATGAGAAGTTAAATCTTATTGGGCAACAAAAAATGCATTACTTTGGAGTAATTGCAGTGATTCAGGTAATCAGTGATGTGTAATGATATTTTTAAATTCACCCTCATGCCTCACTTTCCTCGGCATGCATGGATTACAAAATGGGCCTGTCATTGTGCCCAGGAGCTCCTGACATCCAGGGGCCAGAGAGAGTCACAGCTTTTCCATATCTCAATAACTTCAAATTGAACACTCGGATCTGTGACACTGAGCCATGAACCTACACACTGCTCTCTCTGCTCTATTTCAGTAATGATATAATTCTTGGTCTTGATATTGCCAACGGTCCATTTTAGCCACCATTGCCTATAAATCTGAATACTATTGCAGCTATCTTTAACTTTTCATATCATTTGCATAATCTAGCTGACAGAGCACGCAGTTGACTGGGTGCAGAGCGCTGATATATGATGTAATGTACATGGAAGTGGTGATAGCTGGGAATGAGTGGCTCCTGCACACCAGGTCCCCCCCCCACACACACAGCACCAAGACAGCATGATCCGTCCACGGAGCCTGAGAAATCATTACAGAGAGCTTCATTTGAAAATAGATTTTCATCATTCACGAATACAAACAACCTTGTGCCTCTAAATGAATGCTGGCATGAAAGCAAAAAGAAAATGGACTGTAGCAAAGGACCTGATGTCCCTCCACTTTTAGATGAGTCTTTCCATCTTGCACAAATGAATGCTTTTACCCAGTTCTCTCCCAAACAAATGTACAGGTTTGTGCTTCCATTAGAGTTAACTAAGACCCTGAAAATGTTTCGTGTTTTCAAGACAAAATGTTTTCCCCTTTCAGTCAAACAGGAAGCAATCAGAGCATTCATGAAAGGGCTACTTTCTCATGCATTTAGTTTTTGTTTTCTGGGTACATTCTTTGTCTGAGCCTAAAATACATAAGAGCAGGAAGATCTGGAGTAATGTTCCATGAGTTTACTGTCACTTAAGGGACCGTGTGAAAATTATTAAGGGCAGTAAGGGGGCAAAAAAGTAGGAGTTATCCGTTTCTTCTTTGTCTTATTGAAAATTAGTCCAAAAATTTGGGGAATTGAAAAATTTGGGAAAATTGGTGAGATCGTCTAAGATATTATTCTTATTTATTCTATTATTCTATTCTATTGTATTCTTTGTGAGATCAGTTTTACTGTTAAAAAAAGAAAAAAGGAACAAGAAAAGGGTGCATAGAGGCACATTGACAGGATAGAAGTTTTTTTCTTAAAAATATGGAGAAGCCATTTTCTTTTCTTTTTTTTGCCACACTGACAGTATAAAGAATGGACGTTGTATCCATGCTGTCACACAGGTTACTGCAGAGGTGTTTTGAAGCTCAGAATGTGCAGCTCTGGCCGCCATCATCTTGGTAGTCATCCCTCTTCCCCCTGCCGGCTAATCTAATCTAAAGATGTGGATCATTGGTGGTGGTTAATATAACTTGAACAGGTGAATGCTATAGAGACCAAAACAGTTTTTTTTTGTAACATGTTGTGCTGTGAAGTTGGACGTTTTAACACAGAGGCTTATGGAGAATGACTTGTTCTGCAGCCAGCCTCAAGTGGCTGTTTGAGGAACTGCATTTTTTTGGCACTTCTGCATAGGCGTGACTTCACAGCCACGGAGGTTGCTGCTTCATTTGCCATGAACAGCATGTCTTGAGATATAAGAGGGAGGGAATTGCAGTCAAGGAGAGGGTACAAAGAAAATTTAAATAACACAACAGGTGGTATTTTACGTTTTGATAAAATACAATATTAAATTCAGGCCTTCCCTCAGCCACAATACTTTTTATACACTCCCTAAAGACAAACCTTTTTGCACAAGTGCATGAATGATAGTGGGAGCCTGTACACTGTGTACAGAGTCGCAAAGTAAAGTGTATTAATAAAGCTAACGGTGGGATAAATTAGCATTAGTAGCGTTAATGAAGGGTGGAGAGGAGGCCAAGGTGTCATGAATGTGAGTGGTGGAGAAGAAAAGCTCTGTGCTCGTCTCTGACAAAGCTCTGACTCACTCTATCTCATCCATTAGTCGTCTGCATGAAGCTGAAAAACACAAAGGAGTCTGCTAATGCATAGATAACCTAGGGGTCTCTCTCCCTCTGTTTCCTTCCTGCTCCCTCTTTGCATCCACTTTCCGGTTCTCCTTGCTCCGCTTTCGCGTCAACACTCCCTTTCTTTTCTTCTTCTTCCACTCATCTCCCAGCGTTTCTCCTTCTCTATTTCCACGTCTGTGAATTATAGCTGAGATCTTTTATCTTTAATGACATATTGCAGAGGTTTACAGTGGTGTGTATATCTTATTAAAGGCCAAACTGGAACCAGGAGCCACCAAAGACAAATGGCATGAAGATGTGGTCCCTTTGTAGGATGGAAAATGATTAAAATCTCTGCTGTACCTAATATATCTCATGGGCCATTAATGGAACTTGATTAATTCCTCATAACCTGAGGAGATTCATGAGTGTTTTATCACCTTACATTCTGTAATCGCTTGTTGAAAATTCGTTGATGTGATATAATGGACCAATGAAAAAAGCGGTTTAGTGTCTGAATGGAGTGTGGAGAAAGACAAAGATGGGGCTCATAATAACGATTCATAATTCATAGTTTCTTCTGACATGTTTCTCTGGATGTCTGGGAAGAAAGTATGAAATCAGAACAGTCAAAGTCAGCTTTTTAAGGGGTTAGTTTACAATTTACAAAAAAAACTTTCTGGATTTTGGTTTTCCTTTCCCAGGTTTTAAGGTTTTGGTCTCCATCACAAAACAGTTGAGGTAAATGGAAGTTTCTTTGTGAAGCTCATACAAAAGAAAACATTTTATGACCTTGAAACATCTTTTTCCATCAACAGCATCCCACAGAACGCTCTCATCAGGACAATTTCTATAGCAGACAGTGGTGCTGTATGAAAACTGTTGACACCAAGATCTGTGGATTATCCAGAGTAACAGAGACATTACTCCTTGAGAATAGACGCTGCTGAAAATATCTCTTCCTTTTTCCATTTTCCAATGCTGTGAGTGCAACAATTGAAATGTCATTCACCTCCATTAGCAGAGGTGAATGGCAAAGTGGGACATCTCAGAAGATGAGCAAATAAAACCAGAACTTTCTGCACGGTTATATACATGCACCACTAGAGGTAAATCAGAAAACATGTTTTTTTGTATTATGGGTTGACCAACTCTATTTAACCTGAGATTACAGCTGTACGCAGGTACAACCTCGTCACCTGAATTATGTTTTTTATTAACATAATGAGGAAACGTGCCTGCCAAGTCACAAAATGTTGAAACTAAACAGTAAAAAGTTCACTAGCATTGTATTTCTGGTTTCCATTTAAATTCCCACTCAAGCAATACAACATCTGCTTGTAGCATTTAATGCATTACTAAACATTTTTATGGTTGCGCTTCGGCAACTAAAGCACTCGGTTAAGATTAAGGAAAGAACGTGGGTTTCATTTTTCAAAAGAAACAATGTATTTCACTGAAAATTTGAACCAATGATCTTTTGTTGTTGAGACATAACCACAGACGGGTCTCATGTAATAAATAATAATAATAAAGACCTTACTTTGCTCGAAAAATGTTGCCAGCAAAACATAATTGGAAAAACAAATATATAAATAATATCAGATTTGCACAGAATCCTATTTCCTTTGGTAGAAAGAAGTTCCAGCGGTTTTGCTAAGGCACATTGCTGCTGAATTATTGAAATGCAATTTTTTAAACAAAATTCCATTCTCAAGTGGACTCTGAACCTGACCAGATCAAACTAAGACTGTCTGCATGGGTAAATGCCACCCAGTAGATAAAGAAATATGTTTTTTTGTCATTTTGAATGAGCCGATCCTTTAATAACAGGAGGGTCAAGTTGTCTCTTTGAGAAATCGATGTGATTCTTTCTGTGACAACTGAGCAGACTCCATCCACTGCAGGATGTGAAAGCTAAGAACAAAGCTAAGTGGATCTTTTGGTGTGATTTTTTCCCCCTCTCACAAAATATGATTCTAGCTTTTAACCACATTACTGAAACACTGTTAGTCATGTTGGTGCCTTGTCTTTATAATCCTCTTCTGCATCCAGCTCACAGCTATGGCTTTCCCTTTGTTCCTCTGTCATTCTCCACTTTACAGTAACCTCTGTAACCCTTGTAAAGCTGAAGCAGTTCATTTTGGTCATCCTAAATTGGTTCCAGGCTGCCGACCTGTCTATGGTGTAACCCGCTTTTCTCCCAGTGTCTGCTGGGATTGGCTTTAGCTCCTTGCATCCCTCAACATAACAAGTGGTTTAACTGCGCACAGAAATAAAACTTCTGAAACGTCTGCTCCCACTTTCACTGCAGTCATGCTTGAGTGGTCATGCTTCTGCAACAAACTAGTGCTCATTGTGTGGTGACTCATCAGGCCAGATACTGTATCTCTCATAGGTCATCGACTACCTGTAATTAGACTGTACTTAATAAACTCTTTTAAGATGCCAACCCTGACTGAATTACTTCTAGAACAGTGGTTCTTAACCTTGTTGGAGGTACCGAACCCCACCAGTTTCATATGCTCATTCACCGAACCCTTCTTTAGTAAAAAATAAAATATGATTTTTTTTACTGGTGCACAAAATGAACCGTGCATTGACATCACCTTGTTCAAATAACAAAACCAACACAGTGCATGAACTCACAACAACTTACCTCAGTGTGACTTCTGCTGTTGCCTTTGAGAGACCAGTTCAGATATGCGTGGCTTCACCTTGGCAAGTGCCAGTCTCATGTCATTTTCACAGCAAGTCTATTCCTTTTCTTAGTTTTTATGTCCAGCATCCTCAAAAAAGATTGCTCACAAAGATATGTTGTAACAAATGGTATAAAAAATTCCAGGGCGGAGGCTTCACCGAACCCCTGAGACCCACTCACCGAACCCCTAGGGTTCGATCGAACCCAGGTTAAGAACCACTGTTCTAGAAGGTGTGTCGACATGAGCAGGAATCCCACCAAAATAAAGTACCAGAAAACAGGATACACCTTGCCTGATAGTGCCTGTTTGAACAACGTCTGTCTATTACAATAAACTCATCTAAATCTACAAGTCTGTTTCCAGAGTTTTACGTTGCATTGCCCTCTCACGCTATAACAATTTCTGCCCCCTTCACTTTCACAGGTCCTCTTTACAGGCTGCCCTATCATATTGGTGAAGATTGTCAATTATCCCCCCACCCCTCAGGGCTTTTCAGGTAATATAATGATCTACAAATATTAACTTAAAAAGAAGCTAGAATTGAACATCAGTAACAGACAAGACAGTAAGGTACATTGATCTTTGTATTAAATATGCAACATTATGTATCATAAAGTACTAATGAAACTAAAAAGGATTAAAATGATAAAAAGGACTCTTCACTTCTGAAACCACCAACTGTTCCTGCCAACTAAAACAGCATTAACTGACATTACCCTGATGTGTTTAACTGTCTATATCTTTGAAAAGCAACAAATCTTCAGATTTTAGAAGCCAAAAAGAGCAAATATTTGGCATTTTTCCCTTGAGAAATTACTGAAAACTGATGTTCCCCTTTCATTTTGTCACTGCCCTGGACCTCAGAACTCACACAGAAAACCACCAGAATCATGCAATACCACCAACCAACACCAACAGCAAGTCTCTCCTCCAAAAACCTTCAGTTTGAGGAGGATTTACACACACGTAGCCACAGGAGCATCTCTCACACAGCAGCGTAAATCCAGTCTGTGCAGCCACAGACAAACAGTGCGTGACTCAGTGGAGAGTTTGGAGGAGAAGGATTTCTCCTGCGCTTGCCGTTGTGCCCTTTCCTTTGCAGGAAGCATCCTCAAATGTCTAATCTGAGAGAATGTGCTTAATCCGATTTGGACGTGTCTGCTACAGCTCTACCGGTTTTCATGATTGTACTGATTACTGTACCTGCCTCTTTGCAGCATTTGAGTGGAGTTATTTCATACAGAAGCAGAATTGACAGATTATAAGGATCATAAAGGGTAAAGTGGTCAAAAGTAAAGGGCACTGAGGTTATGATGATGCTGTATTTGCAGCAAAATCCAAGCAAAGAAGCTTTAGATAACGTGCAATAGAGATGTTTTTTTATCTCTGGTTTTCTCCTGGCCTTAATGTAATCATATCTACTGAAAGAATCATAATTCCTGCGCCTGGATAACTATGTGCCTTAAGGAAATCTTATCTTATGTAGATGGTAGAGCAGAAAATAATTGCGTGAAAATATAATAAACTGCATCTTTTTTCCTCATATCCCGCATAGGCTATAACACTCTCAAATACACATTTGTACAAATATTAAGTGGAGATATGATACTCTTTATATTCATCTCTGGCTCCTTTCCGAGGAGCCATCATATCAGATCAATTGAGCATATCATTACTATTGTTCCCATCAATGTGCTCGCAGGGTTTCTTTTAATTGGGAACACATTTGCACCTGAGGGTAGACGCTCAACTGGGTGACATCTCCTCAGCAATCAAATATGTCCTTCATAGAGAGAAATCATACCAACGATTATCTCATTTAGTCCCCATGAAGCTGTGTTAATAGCTTCAAAATAATATTCCCTCAGTGCAATTCAACTTTGGATGATGGGACACCAGGAGAGAGCAGAGTGCAGCACAGACACATCACCTTTCAGTTTGGCTGATAAAACCGTGGGAGTCCGCGGGGAGATGGGTGCTGCTTGTGAACGCACTAATGTGAATCTTGACACTTTGATGTCGTCACTCCTCAAAGTTATAGAGGGGGTTCAGGTTATTTAGCTAAATAACAGGCAGAGACATGCAGTGATGCAGGGGGAAATGTTACATGGCTCTGAAATCAAGCCAAAGCATGTAGAACAAACTCTAAAAAACTTCTTTGAAAATGTGGATGCTTAAAACTAATTCAGCTGCTGACTTTGTGGAAAACAAAGGTTCTAACACAACAGGGACATTAAGTCCTTAATGATGCGCTCAGTCCTGCAAGCGTTACTTACAGCCCCACTGTATTTTGCAGTGTTAGGCAGCTGACGTGGTGTCATCATTGATCTGGTTACTGTTAAGCTGCGTTGACACCTGCACTAATCCATTGGACATGGAGCCGAGGGGAAGCAATCTAACTCGACCAGACGAGCTCCCTACTTTTATCAAGGTGAGGGCAATGAGGCTGGAGAAAGTGATGAACTGCAACAAGCTTGTGCAATGAGGCCAACAGATACGGGCAATGTGTGGCAAACTCGCTGTTCTTATTGCTCGGTAAGTCATCCTCTGATCATGAGGAGGATTTGTGTGCGTAAAGCTACAAGTGTTTATGAATATGATGCCAAAAATCCTGTTAACGGTGTCATCAGTTCAATTTTTGTGAAGGCAGCAGAGATCTTAAAAGCTTTTTTAAGTTAATTAAATAGAGAATGTTGTTGATGTACTGGCAAAAAAATCAGAGTAAATAAACTGCAAATAAATTCATAATATTCTTTTCCAGAAACGTGACGTATGATTAGGTTAAACCTATTTAAGATTCATGGAATGTGGAATTGGATTTACAAAAATAAGATGAGTTTTTATGGATCTTTGCACGATCTGTTATCAAGTATTAAAACAAACAAATTTTGTTAAATAGGCCCTTCAAGCATATAAATATAATTTTTGAGCTATTTTCAGCAGATAATGTCTCTAAGAAAAACACTAAATCCCTTTTATATGCACTAAATGAACAAAACTCAACACAAACAGGATGACTCTGACCACGCAAATCACTTAAGTAAATCAGTCCGTCACTCTAAAACACTGTATTTGACTGTGTTCTGTAAACATGTTGCATTCTTCATTAAACATTTCCCCACTGTGGAGTCATTTATCTGTGAATGGCACATTAACCCCACATTTTCTCCCCTGTCTGCGCGAGTACCGTCTTTACTGATAATGGGAAAAGATTATGCACATTCATTACCATTATCATTAAAATCATCATTATCATGCGCTTAGCATAATAACAGCATTCAAACTCATTCTTGTTTTTTTCACCTCACTTGTTCGGGTTGACATTGGAGCTGCTTTAAGAGGAATAAAATAGCTTTTGTCAATGTTTCTTTGAAGCTTTAGTGTGATGTATTTAATGTGACATACAACACTCCATAAATAAGCTGCTTTCGGGGGTGACATTCACTGACGTCCACCATGCTCCTTTGAGGAATTCAGTTGAAATATTAGGGCAAAACAAGGACTAGATGAATGTTTTTTAAAATGCATTTTTATCTTGTATAATCATTAATCTAATTTTTTATCACAATTTTTTATTTATTTGAATATTTTACATCTTTTTCTACTTTCACAGATTAAAATCAGTAACACCAAAGAACAATACAAAGTGCAGCTGAGTGACTAACAGCTTTCTCAGCACGATCCGGGACTTTCTCTCTTGTTAATTAAGTGGTAATCAGGTGCGATGTGGGTACTGCTGACGGTGACTGTGGTGCCTTTAGAGCCGCAGGGAGACGGAGTAATGGAAAAAAAAAAGATTACTCCAGGTGAGGATGGTTATTTACAGAATCACCTCCGAGGTCAAAATCCAAAATCACAGAGCCAGAAACGGATGAAGCAAAACCGACAAGCGATAAAAATGAAAGAGGAAGAATCCTAACAGTGGTTGTCCTTAAATGACAGCATTCCCCCAGGATCTATTAACTAGTGGCTTGAGCATACATGAGACAACAAGTCCTTTCCCAATTAACTGTTCTGTCATCTGCAAACAACTATCTTTTCTCATCTCCTATTTATTTAACTGCACAATCTCTACACACAGGTAAGGCTCACACTCATATGAAAGAAAGTCACACTTGAGCACTTCCTTACCTGTATCTGTGACGTAAAGATATTCTCTCAGAGTCCTCCTTCTGTGTCTACAGGAGACTTTGGTGGCTCAGCTCGTATCCGTAGGCTAAGGGTTTCAACAACTGAACGCATGCCTCCTCTGAGGCTTCTTATAATGGCACACCCCTTCCCTCCTGGCTCAACCCTCCAGTTCTCTCCCCCCCTCCCTTCCCCGGTCACATCACCATAGAGGAGAGCTAGAGAGAGGGGTGGATTCCCCCATTCTGTTACGCACAAACCCCGGACAGACACACAAGCCGTGGCCCGCTCTGACGTAGGAGGCATTGCCTACGCCACTGGTTTCGCCTTCATTGAGCCAACTAATGGGGCTCTAAAAATATGCATCATCCACTGTGAGATTGATCCAGAATTCCTATGTCTAAGGTGTCCAAAAAACCCACAACCTCGACGCCAACCTGCTGCCAAGGTCAGGCAAACAATAGCCCTTCAAATTGGATGTCTAAAAATGCAAGTTAAATATAAGCTAGAAAAGCAGTGCCATGGAAATGATCCTGGATCAATAAGGTTGTTTGTGTTGGGACAGACAAAACAACACTCTTTGTTGGTAGTGATGGCACACCTGAATAGAATAGAGACTTTATTATTCTTGTGAATAAAATAACCAAACAATGTAGAGCAGGTCAGTTAATGGATATAGCGAGCAGCCGGTATGGGACTGCAGACAGGAGGTTAGTATGAGTCATGCAGGAGATTTGGGGATGGAAAACAAGACCTACCCCGAGGTCCTGAGAGTTTTCTTTGTGGCCTGTGGTCTATAATTCATTTGAGTGTTGGTGATAATGAATAATGATGAGCAGCACTGTGATGCTCTATTTAAGAAGACTACAGTCAATATTTTTAGAATATTTAAAAGGACCAGTGTGTAGGATTTAGTGGAATCTTGCCATTCAGTGGCTGATTGCTACCATCTTCTTCCTAACATGAAGGATAAAATACAATGGTTGTGAAACACAGAAAACGTGAAAGGCCCTATCTAGAGTGGGACTCTAGAGTCACGACAATGCTAAAGGAGTCGCTCATAGTGATGAACCTACCAAAACCTGACTCAGCAGCTCCTCTTGGCTTTACAAAGCTTGATCACATGTTTTAGCTCATTGTTTAGCTGTTGAGCCATCAACATCACTGGGCACAGTGACAAACCGAAGAACATGGTAGAGCATTTAGCAGCTAAGGCCAGATGTTTCCCTCAAGAGTTGGTGGAGTACAAAAACAGAGCTAAAAGAGGA
This sequence comes from Larimichthys crocea, assembly GCF_000972845.2. Taxonomy (NCBI): domain Eukaryota; kingdom Metazoa; phylum Chordata; class Actinopteri; family Sciaenidae; genus Larimichthys; species Larimichthys crocea. The sequence goes on from NC_040021.1 coordinate 20,939,349, forward strand.
TGAATGTTGTTGCTTACTTAAAAACACAACTCTAAATGGACGATAACGTTGCTCCATAACTGCTGGATGTGTAAATAAGAAACCTTTTTCTATCAAAGTAGCCATAACAACTTAAAAGGTGATGACATTTCAATGTTGTGCTAACAACTGGTTTCCGGTTATTGCAACATCAGGAGCTTTGAACTAAATATAATATATCATGATGTTTAGCAGGGATAATGTTCAGCACATTCAGAATCTTAGTTTAGTATTTTAGTGTTTGGTTATACACCAAAATACTATTACTATACTATACAATTTCATATTTTGACCTGATAAAGTGTCTAGTTAAAACATTCAGTTCAAAAAGGTTATTACAAGTTTTGCTGATGGGGACATGAATGTTTGTGCTATATCTCATCTATTAACTAGTTGTTGAATTTTATAACTCAAAACCACAACTATATACCTCGTGGTAGCACTAGAGAAAAAGTCAGGGGATTGTCAAAGTCATTAGGCTAGATTGTTGGAGAACCAAGATCATCTATGCAAACATTTGTGCCAATCCATCTAGTAGATGTATGAGATATTTCATGGATAAGTGAAAAATTACCTGCTGGTTGCACTACTTGAAAAGTAAGGGAATCACTGGGATTCATCCTCTGGGATCCATGAATATCTGTAACTAATAACTGTAACTTCAGGCAATCCATCCAATAGCTGTCGAGACCTTTCACTGCAAACCAGAAACGTCAAACTCACTGCAGGGCTAAATGAAAAGTCAGGGGATCACCAAAGTAATGGGAATTCATCCTCTGGGGACCAGGAATATCTATACAAAATTCCACATCAATTAATTTCAATATTGTTGAGATATTTCAGTCTACACCAAAATTTTGGACTAACCAATTTGACCAACTGACCAACATTGCCCTAGAGCCATGTTAGTAAGTGTGGCTAACGACTCAGTATCAAACGATTGTTAATACATGTGATGGAAATAACAATGATTAGGCTATGTCTCTGAGAATTACAGCAGCCACAGCAAAACCCTACTATTTTGGTCTTGAAGTTACACCTCCTCATCATAAGCTGACATTAGGTCTAGCTCCCTGCAAAAGTGTGAATGCCTGCCCTGAACCTGTGTGTGGTCTGATAGTGATGGATGAATTGGGTACATAGACAGAGCCCTCAGTGAGGCTGAGATAAGGAGCCCTGAAGAACAAGCAGCTGGTTCAGGGCCTGTCTGTCATTGATATCGCTGTTATCCACTGGCTGTCCAATGTCCACAAATGCTTCCTCTGGTGACCAAGAGGCAGTGATTACCTCGATGACAGGGAGGGTCACACTTAACTTGGCACCACGTCACATTAAAAAACAGGTTTGGGATGCATGATGATTGATGTCATGAGCATAAAGCAAGTAAAACCAGCTAACACAGATTTCGTCTCAAAACTTGGGGTAGTTAATCTGAAAATGTGAGGAGCTGTGATGGTGTCAGAGATCAGGCAGTACGTTTGTTTCCTCACGTACACCCTGAGGTTCTGGCATAGGTTGCTCTTTTCACCGTTCAACAATTCTCCAGGATTAGTAACGCAAATAACCCTCTATAAAAATGTGTAATTGCTTTCCAAACAGCCATATCACAACATTAAAGCAGTTCATTTATTCTGTTAAAATAAAATGTATTGATTTGTATCAATGGAAACATGATAAATAATTATTCTTATCAGCACTTCAATCATCCTTTTACCATGAATCAGGGAATGATGTATAAAATGCTTTAATAAGAAAGAAACAACACCTTTTAATGGGTGTTGCACTATGTTTTATATGCACCATTTTAAAAATCTGCAGAGAATGATAGCTGACATAAAAGAAAAAACTTATTATGCAATCAGTTTAAATGTATTATCTGTCCCAAGACAGTTCCCTATAATGAACTCTATTTTCCAATAAAGCGACATAAGCACCTGGCAGCATTTCCCTAAATTTGCATATGCATAAATTTGCATATACAGTGCATTTCACTTTATTGGTTTAATGGCTGCAACACCAAGTTAAACTTTTACTTCTTACACTAACAGCTAGATTTAAAAGGTTTTTTGGAGCCCAAAGTGGTTCTAAAGATGGATAGAAATGCTGACTGATGGCTGGTGGGCTCCCTGCCAAAAGAGTTTAGAACTCACAGACAGCTGCAACCAAAACTAACCAGTATTTGGCTCGTGTCCGCTGTTCATTTTAGAGTTGAACTCCTCGTCTCCTCTCCATCTCGCTCAGCTGAGGTGTTTTACCGTCCTCCTCCTCAATTAAACCCAATGATGTGAAACCAAAGGTGGGGGTGCTCTGCGAGGTTTATAGCATCTCGGGGCTTTCACCTGTCAAGACACAAGTGACTGTTATTAACAGGAGGGGCCTAAAAAATGAAGAATTACATTACCATCCCCAAAAGCCGCCTTAATTTTGCATGCAAGAAGAATTACACCTCTGTTTTGGAAAATCTGCAGCGTCAACCACTGAAAAACTTTCAGAGCGCAAGCATTCGGTGAGACACACAGCAGTATTTCACACATCTGTAGCCTATATATCAATCTGATTGCATAACCTTCCTTTTCAGTGCCAGCTGCAGATACCAAGGTACCAGATTTCATGTATAAACATTGGGTTCACACAATAGGAGATGCTGGTAAAAGACAAGATGGCAGACTTTGCAACAAGAAGCTGGCTTACTGAGCAGGAAAGCCATCATTTAAAAAAAAAGACAGCTGTGAAATTGACTACGAGATGCTAAGAAGTTGTTTACTGATGTTTACTCTTATGTGTGAGCAGTGCGGGACAGACATCAGGATTAAATGCAAGGGTTTCGACCTCAATCAAGGAAATAATTACTGTTGCCCCTCCTGTTGGTGGACTCCATAATTAGCAAGCAAAGCCCCCACTGAAACACAATTAGTCTGAAAACAGAGGTGATTAAAACTATAATTCTCGTTGCGCTCATTAACATCTTTTTTGGGAGTGCCTGGAATTCTTTATTGAATTTGTCGGGAAAATCCAATTCTGGCTCCTTTGTGTGGTTCCCACAAAACAGTTCCTTAATAAATTCTCCATGCAGAATGCACTCTATATTATTTTCAATGTCTGCATCCAGATATCTGTCAAAGCATGTGAGATATGATAATAGAATAGAGGGCATTTGCTTCAAGATAAAAATAAGTCAAGTGTGACTGGCTCCATCTTCCTCAAGTAATGAAGAGTATTCATGATTGGCATCGCTGATAAAAGCTATGGATCACATAAGCGTGCACACGCACACATATCAGACGCACGTACACTTCAAAGCTGCTCTTTTCTTTCACAGTGTGCTTCAGTGCAATGAATCACCATGTTTCCTATTATATTCTCTCAGAAGAACAAACACACACACACACCAGTGCTGTTATCTGTCATCACCACTGTTGCCGTGCCTCCACCAAAAAAATAGTCGATACTGTTGCAGCACCCACTTATTGTGTGCGTGTGTATAGGTGTGTGTTTTGTTCAGGAGGTCTTTTGTGATTAAATGGGACTGCAGCAATGAGGGAAGTTTGGTGTTTTTCTGTTTTTTAGTCAAATGAAATGGATCGAATACAAAACTGTCCTGGCTTATAATAGACTAGTGATTCAGATCACATCACTTTACAAAGGTATTCTCAGCACTCCCCATAATGCCTTTTCACAAAATGTTTGTCAGTGCAGAGAATGGGGACCCACTGAAGCACATATTTTAGTCTAATGTGTGACTCTGTCAAAATACTTTTGGCCAGGTACTTAGTTGTTCTTTATCTCTCTGAGCTATGGAAACTAATGAATAGCCAAATGAGACTAAAAGTTCTTCAAAATAGGGCAAAAACACAACATTTCAATTTGTAATATAGATATTAAATCCAAATAACATTCAGATACTTCATTAACTTGGCTATTTAGATATAAAATTAAGTATTTCCATGGTTGTTGTCACAAGACAGATGCTAATATCTGCTTATGTCTACAAATGACTAGTGATGTATCGATATGAACGAGCCGGCTCTTTTAAGTGAATGATGAGAGCTTGCTCCTGTCCGCGAGCCGTTAAATGCAATGAAAACAATTGGCTAGAGCAATTTATTATTACTTTTGAATACTTCATTATCAAGGATGTATTAAATAATTAAAGTGATATATGTATACACATATACAAATCATAATAGTGCTAAATTTGGCTGTTTTTTAAAAGGTATTAGTGATAAAATAAGGAGCCGTTTGGGAGCCGATAGAGCCGGCTCTTCTTGGTGAGCCGAGTCAAATGATCCGGCTCACTAAAAAGATCCTAAATTCCCATCACTACAAATGACTGACACGTCTGACAAACCTGGCAACATAAGGACTGCGTAGTTTGGCATTTGAGCAACTATCACCTTATGTTGTTAAAATGTATCGCCATCCCGTAAAATAAGTGCTTCTTTAACAGTTTTAACTCCTTCTGAAAACAATAGTCCGTCTCAATACCTTTAAAAACCATGAAGCCAGCTGACAGTACGTGACAACTTCCTCGTTAGCGGTTGTCGCTTGGACAAATTCGAATCACACTCAACGGCTCCGCTACCAACCAATCACAACACGCGCATGAATGTCTGTCGCCAATCACGTTGCACGTACGCACAAAGCGGGACGCTCCGAATTTAGACACGGAAGTTTGTCTGCGTTTGGCGTCTGCTCGGCGTTGTCCTGCCTCCGTTGTTTGTCAACAATAAAAAAAGAAACTAAAAAAAAGACTAAAATTGGTTTAAAATGGTGCGAGATGACTCGTTAATCTAGTAGTCTGCAGATTCATTGCTGGTTATGTGAGCTGAAGTCTTGTTGGTAAGTCTCACGGAGCTTTGTGTTTCACTTCCTTTTTAAACTTGACGTTACTGAGCCGCAGCGCCATGTTAAAGTCATCGCCCAGCGCGAGCTATAACTCACTTAATATGGTCTCGAGACCACTTTGAACTTAATGTTCGTATATTATATGAAACATATGTACCGTTATCTGTATATTAAACAGGAACAGGTAAAGATTAGTTATACTGGGACAACGTAACTGACGTTAGTTAGTCACCAGCTGAGCTTGATTAAGCACGCGTAACAACGTAATGTACGTAACGTAAATATAAACTTACGCTCTACATGTCATGTTTATCGTGCTAACCTCAGTTATTTTGTTTTTGTCAGCATTCACATCCGGCTCCAGCTCCTGTGGCAGATGGAGGAGCTCTACACTTTAGAGAAAGAAGTGGGACGAGGCAGCTATGGTGTGGTGTTTGAGGGCCATATGGCCAAAACAGGACAGAGGGTGGCTATCAAAAGACTGCCCTGCAGCAGCCCGGAGTGCATTGAACTCTACCTGCAGGAGCTGTGGGCCATGAGAGCCACAGCCAAGAACCACGTCAATGTCATTGTGCTCCACAGCTGTCTCCTGCAGACGGGGCCAAGGAGCCTGAAGCCGCTAAAACCTGGAAAACTGCCTCTACGTCTAGTTGAGAGCGTGCTGAAGGGCAGTGTAGTTGGAGCACAACAAAGCCAGGAAAGGAGTAACTCTCAGTCCAACACCCAGAGGAAGAACAAATCTGTCTCTAGACTTAAGGATAGGAGCAACACTGTCCAGGCCAGGGCTAAGCTTCAGGAGAAGTCTAAATCAAATGCGTCTGATTCTTTAACTCCACAAAGGCCTCAAAACAGAGCCAGGAAGAGACCGGCCCAGAGGGAGGAAGAGGAGCCGGGGCCCCTGTATTGCTTGGCCCTGTGGCTTGTGATGGAGTACTGTGACGGGGGAGACTTGAATCAGTACCTGCTCTCCAGGCCACCAGATGCCCAGCGTAACCACAGCGTGGTGCGACAGCTCTGCAGTGCCGTGGCCTTCCTGCACAGTCTGGGTATCACCCACCGAGACCTGAAGCCTGACAACGTGCTGGTGTGCGTGACACCAAAAGGCCCCGTCGTCAAGGTGTGTGTGTGTTGTGACGTGATGATGTTTACGTCAGTGCAAGTGGCGTTATCCTTGCGCCAGTACACAAATTATTAGGAAACTAATACATCTGAAGTGTCATAGTTTGTAATGTGGTTTTCTTCCCAGGGGTGTTTCAAAGCAGCAATGAACTCAAGACACAAAAAACAATCTTAACAGGAAGCAATATGATAGAATGAATGGAACTAAAAATCCCTGTGTGCCCATACAATTAAAATACTGAGAAACTGTTGATCAGGTTCATGTCACACTGGGGGAAATGTGTGGTCAGAAAGTAAAATTCTGCCACTCACGCAGACTGTTTGAGGGGTAAAAACATATCTTACAGGATATGACATTTTAAAAACACACTTAATGTATATTTGACCTTTGAAAGCCTTCATCTGTAATGCTAATGGTATACTTAAAAATAATGACAACTGCAACAACAAAGGATTATTTCCTTCACGTATTTGTCTGTCAATAAATTTCTCCATTAATGATGAAATTAATCATTTGGTACAGAAAATATCAGAAAACATAAAAGGATGTATTAATGAGCTCTTTTTACATAAGTAGGCTGAGGAAAGTTCCTCACGTATTTGTGGGGAAAGTTTAATGCCAACACCAATCGTAATGAAGTGCCCTGTCCATCCTCTAGGTGGCAGACTTTGGTCTGAGCAAGATGACTGAAGGTCTGGTGGGTGGTGATCTGACCAGGCAGCACTTTTCCTCGACCTGTGGCTCTGACTTCTACATGGCTCCAGAGGTGTGGGGTGGTCTGCCCTACACAGCCCAGGCAGACATCTTCTCGCTGGGCGTGTTGTTCTGGGCGGTCCTGGAGAGAATCACCTTTGTGGAGGAGGGGACCACGCAGGAACAACTGGGTAAGTGTCCAGTGGAGACTTTATAGAGTAGATCGAGATCTACGGCCGTCTTTCCCGAAACAGAACAGTTGACTCGACTGGGGCAGTAGAGATACACACCTACAATATGCAAATATGTGAATACAGATTCAGTGTGTCTTTGTGTGTTAACATGTCAGGTAACACATCAGCACATGCCTGTCGTGCTGAAAGGTTGAGTGTGTGCTCGGGCAGGTTGATGACGCATCACACTGAATCGTGTTTGACTTAATGAACTGGCACATATTAAAAATGTCACCTGCTATACATCATGAATTCATCACCCACTGGCGGTACAATCATGAATCTAAATGGCAAAGAGGTGAATGATTGATGTTATGTACATTTTGATATGGATTATAGTAGCTCTGTTTCTGATAATACAAGCTGACAGTGTAATTCAGCTTCCTAATCCTTTAACATCTTTTTATCAGCATACATTAAAGAAGATCAATTACATTTAAGAAGGTGATTCAATGTGTTGGTATTTGTGTCATTTATCATTATTTGAGATTGTTTTACATTACCTGTCATTGCATAGAACTTGGTGTAGTGAGCAAAGCTCTGGCCAGTTCAATACAGTGCCATGCATTTCAGTATAGCTCTGCAGACCAGCATTTAGATTTTAATCTCTGCTTTTAATGTCCTATTTCCTGTCTGAAGCCCCGCATGGCTACAGGATGAGGAGGCGTCTTAATGTACGCAGGGCTCAGTTCTGCACCGTCGGAGAGTAATGAAATGGTTGCAATACAGAGGTCTCACAAAAATGGGTGCGTCCAGAACTGACCTGGAGGCAGGAAGATATGAACCATTATCCCCAAGTTTAGTTCACCAGGACCTCCCCGAGTCAGTGATACTCCATTAGGCTGAATGAGAATGGTCATGATTGGATGGAGAGAGAGGTTCCAGTGGATTCAAATAAAAATGTGAAAAAGGCAAAAATGGAATTTAGCAGCTCCGATCGCAATCCTCTTTGTCAGTGAGAAAATGGGCAGAGGCAGCTGGAGGCTTCACCGACAGATAAAATGCTTCATTATTTTACGTTATCCTCTCTTAAGACCCACACAGTGATTTGACTGGGCAGGGGGGCAGAGAGAATATAGTCAAGGAGCAAGACACTAGCACTATGTCTTTACCTTGTTGAAGCTTGGTGCTGGAAGCAGCGTCTGCTCTCTGCTCGGCCTGGTTAGGAAGTCATTGCTGAGCTTTGAGCAGGTCAGCATGATACTTGACTGTGGACGTCCCCTCAAGTGACAGGGCAGGACAGGAGTTCAGTGTAGAGCATTATCAGGAGTGTGTTACTATTTAAAATTAATTTACTAAAAAGCGGACTATACTATACTATATAAAAAAAAAAAAAAATCTTGTGATTAAGTAACAATTGATGCATTTTAATTACTTTCAGATAATCCTCTTTAATTTTTTTAGGCATGCAGCTAATGATTTTTTTCCTCCTCATTAATCTACAAACTTTTTTTTCGATCATTTAGTCAAGAAAATGTCAAACAAAGACAAATGACCAATTCAGGTTATTAGAGCCCAAAGTTTTATCTTACTTAAGTATTCTGATCAGCAGCCAAAAAAACCCAAAGTACTGATAGCATGAAGTAAGAAGAGGAAGCTCATCTGGGAACTTCAACTTGTGAGGCTCAGTCAGCCAGAAAGATTTCCAAAAATGTCAAATAAATATTTATTTACTGTTTTCTGAAGTGTTCGTGGAGATGTTTCACCAACTTCCAAATTTAGTTTTGAGTTTTTCCAGCTGTGAGCAGCTCCTCCATCTCCTTTGTGCACTGCAGAGTTTTGGGTGTACTTCATGGTGTCACTGTTGCACACGACAAACTCCCTACATGTTCTTCCTCATAAAAAAATTGTGTACATTCATGTTGACCTGTTAGCAGTCTTCATTGCCTCTGCTGGCACCTTGCTGTGTTTCTCGGTGCGCTACATCCACCTGGGAGTTAAACCAGTGGAGGGAGCGTGTATCGCATCACCCACACGTTCATTTACTTAAAAAACTGGAACAGTACTCCACAGTGACCAACATCTCCACGTGTACCTGTGTACAAACCACTATCGGACACACAGAACTGACTGCTGCATTCTTTTGAGTTCACTTGGTAGAGCCTACATTACCCACACTGCACATCAGTAGCAGCAAGCAGGTTGTAGCTCATTATAAAGCAAACTGTTGCTTTTTAACAACAATGACGACTGAAACACATCTGTTGATTTTCGTCTCTATAAAATCATATATATTTAAATTATATTGACATAGAACGTCAAGATGTAACTTCTTATTTACACATTCTGTCCTGGTGCCTGTATTACACACATGTAATCAGGCAAGTGCCCCTCTCCTGAAAGGGGTCAACATGCCAAACTCTCAACACACACTTCATACACACTTCATACTGCTTCACAGCTGCTTTTGGAGCCAACCGTGTTCCAGTTTTTGGCTGTGACACAACCACAAGTAGGACAGCTGTCGATATTTAATCCACAAGAAGATCAGACAAGATGTGATGTTAGATTATTTCAACCAAAAGTGTCAAACATTTCATGACATTGGCGTGGCAGTGAAGCTTAAGCACACATCAAGTTGAATCTAAATCTTAAAACTGAATGAACGTGATTATGAAACAAGAAAATACATGTATGGATTTTTTAAAAATAGTTTGTTGGTTTGTTGATTATGATTGCATTGTTCCTGTTTAATAACAATGCGTTTCCCTCGTGTTTCCTCTGTAGGTGCGTACGTATGTAAGGGTCGCTCAGGCTGGCTGATGCCGCTCGGGGAAGCCTTGTGTGAGAACGCCGACCTCCAGCTGTGCATCCCTATGAAGTTTAAGAGAGCACCCCCGCTGCCACCGCCCCCTGGTCCGGCCACGTGCACCCTGCTTTTAGACATGCTCGCCTCAAACCCGGATGCCCGGCCCCTCGCAGAGCAGCTGGAGGCCAGAGTGTGCTCTGCTCTGAAGAAGGACTCCCACTGACAGAAAGTGGGCTTAAGAGACCGTAATGGCTATAACCACTATAGCCACTACATGGAAATATTGACTATGGGCTCCCTGATCGCAGTGCTTCTACATGTGTAAGAAACAGCCACTTTACTGCCAAAGGGAGGTGGGGATAAGAAATATGTATGATTTTATGGGACTGCAGGTGCTATTTTTGTCGCAGAAACAGAAGCTTGATTCATAAACTGTGTAGGAAACCACGAAAAGGGAAATGAATGAAACAGAGGAGGTCCATATAGAGGTCTGGTGGTACCTACTCAAGCTGTATTTGATGTAAGCACCATGCTGCTTGAAGTTTGAATGCTTGAGACAGAAAATCAATTGTAGCATGCGTGTGTATACGTAACTGAAATGAAATGCGAGGGATCACTGCTGCTGCTTCTTGTTTGGTGACTCCCCATCACAGCTTCTGGGCGTTGCTTTTGACTTGATTTGTGGACATGACTCGTTGAAAATTGTAGCTAGCATTTCATTTCTTTGTGCTTCTTCACATATTTCCACCACACATTGATGTAGCATTGCACAGTTCACTGGATCTCCATGTCTTAAATATGTAAAGTGACCAAAAAACTTTGTCTATTATAATATAATCCAGAGTAGTAGTCCTGTAATAAATACTATCTTTGTGACACTAATAAATTAATTTTAACTCTTAATGACACTGTGTCAGCAACAGGCATCAATTCAACACTGTGTTAATGTTTGAGGCTGTAGTTGGTGGTGTTTTTTGTTTTTTTTTCCTCCAAAAATATGGACATGATATGATTATATAACACATGTCAACATAACCTTCAACTCAATGGCAACACAAAGTACAGCCTCAAAATGTACGACAGGTTAGAGTCGGTATACAAACGGCTAACACAAAACCTTAAAGGACCACTGTGTCAGACTTAAAGAGACTATTAGCAGAATGTGTCAGAAATTTTGTATGATTACGAGTATGATTTTTCATTAATGTATAATCACCTGAAAATAATCATTATGTTTTTGTTACCTGTGACTGAGCCTTTTATGTCTACAGACGCCACGGGTCCTCTTCTACAGAGTCCGCCATGTTGAATCACCATTTGTACGGTAGCCTGTATGGACAAACTAAACACTGACTCTAGAGCATGTTTATGTTTTTTGCAATTTTCATTGCCACTGTAGTTCTTCCTTTTACGCTTGTAAATGGAAAATCTTTAACGGACCAGCGTGTAAGATTTGGTGACATGTAGCGGTGTGGTTGCTGATTACAACCCCTTTGTCTCACCTTCCTCGTCCTAGCACGAAAGAGGAACTACAGTAGTCATGAAAACGGTGAAAGGCCATATCTGGACTCAGTGTTTAGTTTGTCCATTCTGTGCTGCTGTAGAAACACGGTGGTTCAGCAATCTGTGGAATAGGACCTGGATCATCTTTAATTATAAGAGGCTCATTCTGAGGTAACAAAAACAGAATTATTCTTATTGTTCTCTCTAATATATTTTGTAAATAGAGCCCCGTAAATCTGACACACTGGACCTTTTTAAAATACAGCAGTATTTATTGCAGGGCTAACTTACTACTGGTGTTTGTATTTTTTTGCTTTGTGTATTTACATTTTTAACATTCAGAGATTTAAATATGACTTGAAAATGTATATTTTTTTGTAAGCTTGCTTTGAGTCAGTAATGTTTTAGGTTGTTGTAAGTTTTAGTCAAACTGTGTGAGCATTTTTGTGATCTCTGCACTGGAAACTTAAAGGTCTGGCAGCACCAGGCTCCTGGTGACTAACGATCACTAATATACCGTCCCCTCATGAGCAGGAAATTAAAGCCAGACATTAGGATTGTTGTTGATCATATCCATGCTGAGTCCACAGCATTTATTACTGGCCATCAGTCTTAGTCTTTGACAGAAGATACGCAATCTTAGATGGCTACTTATTTCACAGTTTCTTTGTCAAAAAAGAAAAAAGGATGTGCATTAAAACATGAACTGTGTCCAGAAACACTTTTTAAATTCACCGTCATTTAAATAAACATGAAACTGTCACGACTGTGATGTAAAGTTCATGCTTTACAACCATCCTGTCACGTATTTTCTCAGCCCGTCCTCGTGACGAGACGAGTGAGCTCAGCAGCGTCTGTGACGTGGACGTCAGAGGGACAAGTGGAGATTTAAGCTAGTGAGGTTTGCTCACCTGACCTCTCTGCTCGCGGCTCGAAAAGGCTGTCTCTGACTGATCGGTGACCTTTTACTGGTGTGAGTGACTGTTCACGCTCGGCTGGCCAGGCAATAGTTCACACAGATGACTTTTGACCTCCACATTTCTCAAGACTTTAGAGGAATTGATGGTACTGAAGTTTAGGGTGTAATGCGTTACAAGTACAGTGGGGAAATGAAACTTAAAGGTCCAGTGTGTCAGATTTAGGAGGCTTTATTTAGAGGACATGGAACTAATATAATATAATGTAATATGCATGACTATGTTTTCATTAGCATATAATGGAATAAGTTAGTAAATAAGTTGAATATTTTTCTTAGAATGAGCATTTCTAAGTTCTATAGATGGCGAGGGTCACACATTCACATTCTTCATGTCATGAATGATTTGAGGGGATTGCAATCAGCAACTACACAGCTAGATGCAACTAAATCCTACACACTGCTCCTTTAAAACAATATGAGTCTGTGACAATGCTAGCTTTGTAAGGCTACATTTAAGACACAGGGTCCGGTCGAATAGTCAAATTTGCTCAGGAACCTTCCTCACTGAGTGAAATGACCCGGAAGTATTAACGTAGCCGCCATGATAAGAGCTGTTTGTATTCTCAAACTGTTAAGGGAAGGAGCTTCAATGATCATCTCCTTTAGCGTTGGATACATTGGACCATCCTTTACGAAAGTAGAGGAGGTAATGTGGTACAGAGAGAGTGTGACAGATGTGTTGACGTGATGTAAAAACTTTTAACATGAAGTGTGCTCTGTTGTCAAGTGTGGAGCTGCGTTCACACACACAGTAAAAAAATGCAGATCATCATGAAGTTACTGTTGCTGATTAATCATATCTTTGCCATAACTTGCTAATATGTTTCTATATGAGTGGACAGGAGGGTGAGCGAATATTCTGACGTTGATAATGAAGTCATATCTTTAACCGGGTTGTCCACGCTTATATTTCCTGCATGAAACAGCATGGAGAGTATCTAGTAAGTATCAGAGGTGTGCGTTTTGTAGTCCATCTTCTGAACTTTGTAGTTTTACCACTGCATAATGATGTAAGAGCAGTTGTCTTTTCCTAACTCCTTATGAACTCTCCTTCACATCTTTCCTTGGCCTCGTGACGTTTTCAAGGTCTAGGAAAAGTGGTTAGGAAAGGACTTAGGAGCTCATTTTTTGACTATTTGACTGTACCCACTGTGTTGATTTTAGTTAATTAGTATTTAACACAAAGTAGAGCCAAGGCCGATGGGAATGAGAGTTGAATTAGTTGTTCAGATGTTTGGCACACTACAATTTTAACCCGATGATGGCAGGAGATCACGAGAGAATCATGAACTTTACAGCAATCCATTAAATAAATAGAGCCAAAGCTAAGCTGCTATCACAGCAATACATCTGTAATTCCAGACAGCTTTTTAAGCAAACAGACTGACTTGTGTGCAGTACACGTGAGCTATGATGGACAACTATGTTCAGAACCAATATGGATATTAAAGGAATGATTTTATAGCCTGGACCTCTACAAGTGATAGCATGTGTTTTTACAGTAGGTATATTTGAATGGCTAACAGAAAAGCAGTGACTACTAGTGATGTCTGGCATCCAGATCCATTCCAGTCTTTTAAAACTTAAGTAGTCTAAAGTACAATAAATTGAAATCAGATAATGCATACACTTGGGGAAAGAGTAGAAAATGTGCAACATCAACACACACCTAGATCTTTATTTCTCTCCTTTCACTCAGGCAATTGTTGTAGGCAGGTGCTGTAACCTCCACTTCAGCAGTTTAATTGAACTTGCTTCACTTCTGCTCATGTCGCAGTGAAGATTAAACCAAAACTCTGCCTCCTCCACAGCACGGATCAGCTCGGCACAGACTCAGCGAATGCGAGCGGAGAGAGGGGAAAGTCCTTTCCGATTTCACAACTGATAGCAGGAGTGAGCAAGCGTGGAGAGAAAGCCTGAGCGTGGCCTATTCCACAATGCGTCAGGACTGCAACACCAACACACAGCACAGTCACGACACAGGGGCCGCATCCAGGAAATTACGCGCGGCTGTTCAGCTTCAATCGCCCCGTGCACTTGGGAATCTATATGAGACATAGGTCGCCACATTTTGCGCTTTATTGCTAGCTATTTCTCAAATGACAAAGCCTTTCCAGTAACAGTGTGGCTGAACACAGCATTCAGTCAATGTTCAATAGACAGGTAACTGATGGAGATGTAATTGGAAAGGCTGTGTCAAATGAGCCAGTAAAACACTCTCATAGGGCAATCATCAGGGGTCTCCTGCTAGGGCCAGCACCCTTGACATTGGGGAATACATTATAGGAGCCACTCTTATGATGTGACCTTTCTCTGGAGGCGAAAACCTTTTTGGCTATTCTGTCATTTAGGATTTAATTAGTGAAATGTCTTCATCAAGAAGTTCTCTCACAAAGCAGGAGCAGAAAGTGAAATATACTTTATTCTTTGGGGATAGAAATGGTCAAATGATGCGTTCAACATCTGGAGTTTACCAGAATCTATGAAGTCCAAGACACATGACAGAAAAAAAAAACAAGAAATAGGATTATCTGTGGGGCTTTAAAAAGCAATTTATGTAACACTAATATTCAATTTCCTGCCCTATAAATCAAAATTGAGCAATTACACAACGGCTGCCCAGTGAGGACACTTCATTCATCCGCTGCCAAGCGTTAATGAACGCTTGACTCATAATGGGTTTTCTATTTAATTGCAACATAAACATGATTAACTCAAAGCGTGATGCTAAACAGGTTTCTCATCCTGGAAGAAACACACAAATATTATCAAAGGGACACCGCTAGACACAGTATTTGTCCTCTGTCAGACATGTAACATTTGAGTAGAATTAAAAATGTCTCAGCAGGATTGTTCTCGTTTCTTTGTCAGGCTGAAACATTCACTGAAAAAAGGCACTGGTGTTACCCATTTATTTCACTGTGAAGAGCTAAAAATACAAACATGCTGTACTAAAAACATATCTGTTTATGGAGAGAAGAACTTTTTTTTAACCATTCGTCTCCTGCAGAAGCAGTTCAAGACTCTCCTAAATAACTTGAGTTTATTCCTTACACCCACAGCGTCTCCTTATCTGCATAACACAGAGAAGATGCAACAGCATCGTCTGGTGTGCGTGTGATAAAAAAGCATCGACCGAGAGAAAAAAATCCAACCATTATCTCCTCTGATGCAAGAAACAGAAAAAGTTTCACTACTTCAGAAACTGACTCCAGAGAATATGGCCTTGATAAATAATAAAAAAAAAAAACACTGTCCAGATAAAAACAGCCCAGGTTCAGTCCATTCCAGGTCCGTACAGGTCCTTCACCATATACGGTCCCTCCAACTCGTAGCCCATCTTCCTGTAGTAGTTCCTTGTTCCTACGCCTGCAAAACACACCAGAGAAGAAGACAAGGCCAGCGTGAAACCGTAACACTGACTCAGTGATAATATCAGACAATCAGAGCTCAGTACAGATGTATGTATTTGTATATTTCAGCTGTTAACTCA
Organism: Larimichthys crocea; assembly: GCF_000972845.2. Lineage (NCBI taxonomy): Eukaryota > Metazoa > Chordata > Actinopteri > Sciaenidae > Larimichthys > Larimichthys crocea. Next base: position 20,954,982 of record NC_040021.1, read on the forward strand.
CAAGAAATTTGAAACGTTGGACTCATTTAGAAGCACCATCACGTAATTTGTTCACCAGAGAGAGAGAGAGAGAGCTTGACACGTTTATTGTTCAGCCGTAAATATGCCACTCACATCTCAGAACTACGTCCGTTCCTGGCACAGCATCACTCTGCTGTCAGTTTGCTGAACGAATACGTGTAGCAAACACACAGCAACAAGGAAACGATGCAGAAAATGTAAATAAATGTCGATTAAAAACTTAAATCAGCATCACAAATGAATGCTTAGCGCATCGATCTCTTAATCTCTCTTAATTTATGAGTCCAGCTCGAGTTTACCTTCATTAAAATTAGATGCGAATGACACCATGCTGTCACCAAATAACCACACACACCTTCACGTAAGTAGACAGGTCCTCTAAAACTCGTTATTCTGCCGGTTTATGTGGGAAATGTCCCATTACCACGGCTCGTTAATCGTCTTCGTCACAGCCTCGTTTCCAACTTATTTTAGCAAACGTGTGCAAGCGCTGCTGCCAGCAAAGACGATGTGATGTCACCACTTACGCTGGAAGATAAAACTGCTTCAATAAACTAGAGTTTATTATTTTCTCCTATCATCACTGTACTAATTCACTTTTTGAAAACACCATCTGCCTCTGACTGTGTGTTCACGTCGTGCTGCTCCACACCATCCAGACGACGCGATGGAGACGGTATGATTTCCTCCTGTTATCTCCCTCACGATTCGTTGAACTGTGATTGGCTCAGCTGTTTCACAGTGATGGGATTGGCTGAGTGTGTTTATTAATCACCACACTCTCCGATTTATATGCCACTAGGACCTGACACTACACACTTGTTGTTGCACTATTATATATGTATTGGATATACTGTATGGTGCTCTCAAATACACACATGCCAAACTATTTTGACTTGCGATACGTATATTTTCTGATGTCCAAGGAGAGGATAAATGAAGCCGTTTTGTGTCTCACCTGAGATAACAGCCAGTTTGCTTGAGCCGTGTTCATCTCTGGCAATTCTCTCTGCCTCCTCCATCAGCATCATACCAAAACCCTGACAAGGAGGAGGGAGAGGAGCAAATAAAGAGAGTTACTTAGTGAAGTCTTACTTAAAATTCACAGCTGATAGAGGACTACTTTCTACGTAGAGTGCATCTGTGTATAACCACCTGATGCTGAAACTTGCTGGGGTCTCGGCTGCTGACGGGGACGACGCTGCCGTAAACGTGCAGCTCGCGGACGATGGACACGCCTCCTTTGAGCTCTGGACGGAAGGACTGCGGGGAGCAGCGACGCAGACGCAGCAGGCCAATCAAAATGTCCTGCTCCGGGTCCTCGTAGGAGAGGAAGGTCTCCCAACCGCCGTTAGCTACGTAGTCCCTCCGCACCAGCTCCACCTGAATGCACAGGACTCTTTGTTAGTCAATGGACTGGTCTGACAAACATAACTGCATTATAATCAGTGTCTTGAACAATAAAGCTCCAGGACGCTGTCCATTACCTGATAAGGTCTGACTTTGTGGTGGATCTCCTGAATACCAACTTCTCTGGTTCTCACGTCTCGACACTGCACACACACACAAACACAAGCATGTGTCAGAACAGTTAGTAGTTTTCGTTATTTGTGGCGGGCTCCGCCATCTCTGATTAGATTTAAATTGCCTTCATGTGCACAAGGGACACACAGGCAATGACGCAGCATTTAATCCAGAGTTCCTGTTCGTATCTCTACCTCACTCTTCACTCTCGTGCAGCTGTGTCAGAGTTGTACAATGCTAATTCACATTTCCCACATTAAGAGCAATCAAGTGGCAAAACGCACGGTTCTGTGAAGCAGTCACAGGAAACACAACGCGTTCGTCACCGAGCTTTCGCAGACAGTGATCATTCATCAAAAAAAATGCTTCAACAGAACAGGGCAACATTTTTTTTTTTTCTTCTTTTTTTTTAACCAAGATCAGTTTGAAATCTGTCAGTGAGTAATGGAACATTCAGGAACAGGCTGCAGGTGACGGGCACTCCTCAGCAAGGTAACCTTGTCCTGAAGTTGTGTGGAAATATACTGACGCAGAGTGCAGCAGAGTGTGGCTGCTCATGGCATGATGGAAAAATACTGATTACTGACTTTTTTCTTAAAAATGAAAACAATATGAGTATGTTTGGCTGCACTGATGCACCAGTTGCTCTTCTTCAGTATTTCAAAAGAGCTGCTCAACAAGTGTTTGCTGTCCTGAACCCGATTGGTGTTGCGAAATCAGTTTAGGACTGAAATCCTAAGGATTATCACTTCAAAACATCCAGTATGTCAGATTACGGGGGTTATATCTACAGAATATGGCAGAAAAATATGCATAACTATGTTTTTATTAGGTGTATTGGTTTATTATGTTTGGAGTCCACCATGTTTTGGAATAGTTTCTTTAAGGTGCAAGCTGGATGGAAAAGTTTTGAAAACTAGGAGAACTAGGTCGAATAATTTGAACTCAATATCCAGTTTGGTGCAAATGAAGTGCAATATATGACGGAAGATGTAACACGTCTCTGAGGTGGCTGCCACCACTCCGTCTGTACAAAAACAAAGGCTCCGTCTGTAGAAAGAGACCTTGCAAGTCATAATTAATGCGATCTTCATTAAAGAATAATGTGATAAAAATGTACCAAGGGTAAATGTTTTATTAATGGTGCTGGTGGGATAAGAGCAGACGTAGCTGACTTTAGTGTGAAGTTGTTTCAGCCTGACGGTCAATAAAAGTTACAGGAGGTTCTATACCCAATGGGTGTTTTCTGATGACCAGCTTGGACAAATCATTTTGTCCTGAGGCTTATTTGATGACAGGTGGTAAGAGGTCCTCTGCCTTACGTGTTGTGTTGCTCAGTCTGTTAGCTGCACCCCGGCCCGGTGTTTTCAGACTGGATGAACTTCTACTAAAGTTGTCATCTACTTTCTTTATGAATTCAATAATTGTGTGGGGCATGAAAGAGAGGGTGCTCCAATTCTATGCTCCGACAGTTTCTGAACTACACGCGGCAGGATTTTTTAATCTGTCATCGTACTCTATCATAGCAATGTATGCGAAATATTCAGTCAGCATTTGTCAGTTGGCAGCCTACAGAGTTCTACAGTACGGTTTGGATTGCGTCCCAGCTGGAAAAAGTCTATTAGCTTCAGCACTCGGAATAAGCTGACACGGTGTCTTTTAGTCCAATGCGAGAGACCTTTAAGTCTCACCTCAGTGCCCATGTCCTTCATCCTGGCCAGTGCCAACTCTCTCAGGTTGCCGTGTTCCACTCCGGAGCTCACCAGCGGCATGGGGATGTCCCTGAAAGGCGGGACAAGAGCAGGAAACAGAGAAAAGACTGATGATGGAAGAATAGTTCAATCAAAAAAAACAACAAAATGTCCGTCTCGGGAGGGGTCTGGTCTGTATTTCAAAAAACAACATTTATTTGGTGGGGCTTTCCCAAACAGAGGCAGTGGCACAAGCAACTTGCATCAGACAACACTAATGAACCACAATTACCACCCCTAAGTTGCTGCTAATTGCAACTAAATTTAAAACCCTGACATGCAAGTTTTTGGATTAATTTATTCAGGTTTAGTGCCCCAAACTTAAAGCTGCAGCATGACACTTTTGACCACTAGAGGGCAGAAAAGCAAAAAACAAACTCATTAATGATATGATAAGCTGTTTTGGCAACACTGTTCACAGCAGACAAAGAGCAAATAATCATGTTGGAGTTTTGTTTTGGCTGCTGTAAAATGGTCACATAGATGTTTAGCTGATAATTTTACTTACTGTTACCTGTGTAGCATCTCTACTATGAGAAATATTAATCCAACTAGTCCAACTATCACCATCAGTTCTATTCATCGTCTCACCTCTGAACCCGGTAGACTCGTGTCCACGGGGGCACCAGCGCCAGGATTCGGGCGACCAGGTCCACCAGTGCACTGGGTGTGTAGCTCTTGTACCGGCCCGTCTTCCACAGCTCATACAAGCCCGTACCTCGGATCACCAGTGTTGGGTACAGCTTCAAACCGTCTGGCCTGAATGCTGGATTCTCAAAAAACTCCTGCGGGAAACACGGAAAGATCCATGTTAAGAATTGAATCAGACAACATCTCTCCACATCCACGCTCGGTCTGGAAATCACGTGAGAATCCATCAGCTGTCCCATGAAGAACTACTGGCAGCTATAACATTTTTTTTAAAGTGCCTGCTTCCAAACAGTTTGCAACTTCCCAGATGGTTCCGTGTAACAAACCGCCAGGCGCATTCAGGTTGAAGGATTTCAGCATGAAGAGCAACAATGAATCAATTTATCTGACATTATCTGTTTTTACCACACTTTATTATGGACTGACGTTCATTGTGCACCGCCTTATCTGCAGCGATAAATGTGACTGTCATGCTAACAATGAGATACGCAACTTCTTTAAATTGAGAAAAAAAAGGGGGGAAAATAAAAAAGAAAAGAAAAAAGACGAGGAGAAAGGAAAGAAATGTGTTTATAAAGAGACGCATGTGGCTTTTCTTACGGGACCAGACAGCATCATTGAAAAAAAAAAGAAAACAAAAAAAACAAAACACAGAACATTCAATAGAAAAGGGTCCATTTGCAAAGACACGACTCCTAAATGTAAAAGCAGACAGTGCTCGGTTATTCAATTGAAGGAAACAAATGTTGGTGTCTGGTATAGTGCAGTGGAGGGAATCAGTGTGATTTCCAGTCATTCTCCTCCCCCCCTGCACGGAATATCATGATCAGAACCGTGAAGATCTGGAATGGAGGCGCATTCTCCAAAATAGGCCGCATTATCAGCATCTTATAATCTCTCTCACTCTCTCTCGTCACAGCTCATAATCACACGAGGACATGTCCCACATGGCCCCACACTTAACCTGAAGGGAAGGAGGGAGCCAGTCTGACAAATAACAATGCTTCCATAAAAAAAAAAAGAAAAAAGAAGGAGACTAGACACTATTTTAGGTTTTTTTTTTGCACCTGCTTCCATTTTGGATCACATATCAGACTGTCGACTGTTGGTCGGTGGAGAGGAACCCTGTTAAGGATGCGTCCCCTGGGACAGGGAGCATCTGTACAAGAGAGATAAGTGAGAGAGGATCTCAGGCTGGGAGGAAGTTGTAATCGAATTTCATTATCAGGACAGTCACGATAGATGCAAGGAGGATGCAACGTTTCTCCTGCTGCTGCCTACTGCGGCTCCTAAACGGGCCCTTCATCCCGGCTGTATAATACATACAAGCAGAAGATAACGGCTGAAAACGGACACGTGTTTGAATGAATGTGATTAATGCAAACAAACGAAGAGATCCCTGCTTCCTTAAATTGGCAACCAATACCGAAGAGCTCTGTCCGGAGACGGCCTGAATTGAATTGTTATTACTGATTTTCATGGAGGCTGTTTTATATTTAAATAAACAGCCCTCAAACCTCAGCTGCTGTTTGCATCATACTTGCAGCATTTGCTTCCCATCCTCATCAAATTGGATACCGAAAGAAAACTAAATCTACAAGCTGGAATTATCATTCATTCATTATATTTTCCTGCTTAATCCTTTAAAGGGTCACGGGGCAGCTGGAGTCTTGGCGTAGGACGGGCTGCACAAATTGCGGCTAAAATTATCACCACAAATGTTTTGCTCAGTCTTGAGATAACAAATATTCATCCAGATTTTCCACCCATTCAACAAAATTGTTTTCATTTCCCATAAAGCCTCTGAGTGTAGCTTTTTGTGTGTGTTTATCTTTATTATTATTCTGGTTAAGTTTTGTTTTGTAGAGAATCAGACGTTTTGGGTCAAATACATATTTGATACTAGTATTTCTAAATAAGAAAAACAGGAGCGCTGACAGAAATTTGCCATCATTGTGCTTCATAAACTATAAACTGCTAATCTTATCATTAAATTAAACCTGTAGTTGCTGCTTTTTGGCCACTTGGGGGCAGTGCAACATCCTGTAAAACACAACACTGACGTATCATCTGCGCAGCAACATTATAATTCATTTGGAGTTGTGTTTCTCATAACCTAATGAATGCAAGTTCAGTGTTTACACTCATTTTAGGTCAGTTTTTGGTCTCTACCAAGCCCCGAGAGAAATATCTGTCTCTTTAGCTGCTAAATACTCTACTATGTTCACCAGGTGCTAGCTATCTGTGTCTGTCTGCTGTTTGGTGTTGGGCAGGCAGAGCAGAATGGATTTATAAGGTTATTTTTTGCTGAAAACAGCTGCTGGCCGCAGGTGAAAATGATGCTGATGAGAGCAGTGAGCCAGAATAATGAAGTCATAGGGAGAAAAAAAATCAAAGCAATGAGCTAAAAGACGCTAACAAGCAGCCCCTTTTTACGCAACATTTAGTCTTTTGATCTTGCAACGCCATTTTTTAATATTATTCAAAATCCTGCGTTGTCCACACATTTACCCTTGGTATATTTTAATTGCTACCACCAGGCATCAACCTCTTTGGCTGTGAAGTGAAGCAAACATAAAAGTTTGAAAAACTACAGTTCCTCAAACGCCCATTTGAGGCTGGCTACAGAATGAGTCAGTCTCCATAAGTCCCCATGTTCAAATGTCCACCTTCACAGCAGTAAACATGTTTACAGCCTGGTACAAAAAACTGTTTTGGTCTCTATAGATAGTTTCCCCGTTCATGACAGCTGTACTGAGGGTGAATTTTTAGAGAATTCACCTGTTCAAATTATATGAAGACTTATGCATAATTAACAGCATGGCTGCTTTTTTGATTGACAGGTGGGTGCCATCACAGGCTCATTTGAGCAACCAGGCATCAGGCGCCTCAGCTCCACCCACGGAGGCAGCAGAGGCAGTAGTACTAATACTAAGATAGTGATTGCCACCAGCAATCATAGATTAGTATTGCATCACACCTTTGCATGACTGTAAACAAAACATGGACCCACTCCTAAAAACACATCATGCTACCAGTGGTCAAAAATGCAGAGGGTACCTTTAATGTAAGCCAAATGTAAGCAGGCTTGACTTACGTGTACATTTACTTGTTAAAAATATAAATGACTCATCATTCTGAGGTCCAAATGAAAAACACCATATTTTCTAATATTTTCCATTATTTCTACTTCCTGTCTTCTTGTGTTCAAAGTGTTGCAGTGAATTTTTATGGATTCCAGGAAAAAACCCAGAGATGCTTAGTTTGTATCCTGGAGAGAAGATGTTTAAGGACCTGCATTTTTTTTCTCCCCCCCACTCACCAACACGAAGCGTGACATGGAAGATTAGATATGATGAGGAGGAGCAAAGGGGAGCCAGCCACGCACAAGTTGTATCATCTGAAAGTGTCAGGGTAATGGGAGGGGAGGGGAGAGAGGCAGATGAGAGAGGGGAGATGGATGAAGTGACAGGGAAGAAGATGGGAAGAAGAGAGGGTGTCTGACAAGAGAGGAGAACGCGTCAAGTGAAAAGTTACGACTGGAGAGGAAAGAGAAAGATAAAGCGAAAGATAATGGAGACGAGAGAAAAAGCAGGAGGGGAAAGACACAAACAAGGAGACAGGAAAGAGGAAATATTGAGACGGCACACTGGGAGAAAACACAGAGAGGAGAAGTGACAGAGGAAGTGTTAAAGGAAAGTAAAGAAAGAGACTCTGACGGCCAAATACACATTTAATCTGCTTCCTCTCACTGTGGCGACCTGCTGCTGCCCTCCATATTACCATCAAACACACATTCACACACAGAAGTGGTTCAGTAAACACCCACATAGCGGTAATGTAACAAATCTCCAGGAAGACACAGCCTCTCTTCCTAACTTAAATCTTTTTCTCTGAAAAATGAAGAACTCCGAGCTGCTGATGCTCAGAAGATTGGAGGTGTCCTGAACGCCTTCATCACTATACAGTAAGTTTCCCTGCTTTCCTCCTCAGTGCGAACAACAACGCACAAAAATAACCTCTAAAAGGACAGAAAGAAATAGCGCTTTGCTTTCACACAACTCTAAATAACTCCGGCGTCCAATCTCGCGTTTCCAGAAAAATCAATGACACAGCGGTTAAATCTCTTCTTCGTTGTCCTCTTTCTGTGATTAAACAACAAAACGGTGCATCAGAGCTGACATCTGGTCAGCAGAGGGGCGGACATTCTGGGTTTTTTTTTTTCTGCAGAGTCTCAGCTCATTAAACCTGCATTCTGTCCTTTCCTGCTCACGATTGATGAGCTAATATTGGCTGATATATCGGCTGGGCTGTAATTAAAACACATTATACTGATCACAGATATATCAGCATCAGTATGTGCGTCCGCTGATATCTAACAAGAAACTGCAGTGAAGACATGACAAAGAAAACTTAGGAAGAATGTCTCTGTTTTCACTGACCGGTTTAGTTGTCATTTGTTCATGTGAAAAAATAAATGACTAAACTATCATATTTTCCATTTATTTCACTGTTATCAGCTTTAGAAATGTCACCATTTGACAGCAGAATTTTTATACAGCCAAACTCAATGTCTTAAAGGGATTACAGAGAAACTGTTAAATACATTTCAGCTCTGCCCATAGTTAAAATATTAGATTTAGTATGTTTAAAAAGATGCACGTAGGTAGATTTTTAGCCATGCTGGGTAGCAGCATGACTCTTGGGATGGCATGTGAGTCCAATGGTCCACCACTTTGGTCCAGAAATCTGAAATCTTAAAAACTGCTGAATGGAAGGCCACAAAATGTGTTCAATCATGGTCCTCAGAGGATGAAATGCTAACACTGATGAGCCTGACTTTTCATCTAACTTTATGTTGGCCAAACACTTGCAAAGCTAATAATGTGCTTTGATGTTTGGCGCCAATTAGCAAATGTTAGCCTATAGAAATACGGTGACCATGGAAAGCATTATACCTGCTAAACATCAGTCAGTGTGATGTTTGTGTTAGCAAGCTGACGTTAGCATTTAGCTCAAAGCTAAACTGTGGCTAAGCCTATCACAGATGCTAGCTTAACTTTGGACTAGCTTTTTCCTCCTGCTTCCAGTCCTTATGCAAAGCTAAAAAAAAAAAAAAATTCTCGGGTCCATCTTCATACTTAACGCACAAGACATTGGTACTGATTTGCTACCATCCAACCTCCAGCCTAAAAGTGACTTTGTATCAAAAAATGTCTAAATTTGCTGCCACACAGATGTTTTTATTTATTCATTCACTATAGGGACCAGTGATGTGCGGGTTGATCCAAATTGAGCGGGTGCCCGTGGTCGCCCACAGTCACGAGTCACCAAACAATATTTTTAATGATATTCCGGTCACGGTCGGTCGGGTCGTTTGAAATAAAGATGCCGAGTAAAGTTTTGTAATTTATGTAGTAGACAAAACTTTCTGTGAAATACACAGACTTTATTGGCTGACTAACTGGCGCGAAGATGCCACGAGCTCTACAGCAGGTAGAGAAAGTATAGACTACTTTTTAAAATGCGGGTCAGGAAGCAGGTTGGGTACAATATTTCACAATTATTTGCTGTGGTCCGAGTTCAGGCGGGTTAGTTTAAAATGTCAGTCGGTGCAGGTCGATCAAACATGGACCCGTGCATCACTGATAGGGACTATTTTTGAAAAACTTAGTTTTACAGTGTTGTTGTGGACTGAGGACCACAATGGAGAGAAAAGAGATTTAAAATTTAGCCGGCTTAGTGTCAGCTTCTCTGAGTGGTTTCCACTTTACATCTAAATTTTCAACCTCTCTTCTGGTTGTCTTTTCTTGTTTCATTTGTGGCTCATTATAGAGGAAAATGGAGGTTCTGATTGTTTCACCTCTGTAGACAGCTCCATTGTAATGCAAAACCCTGTGAGGCAGCACACTGCTGGTAATCAGAAATAGCAGTAAAAAAAAAACGCAAACTGTTGTATTAACTGCTAGAGACTGGCAGAGGAATTGTTACTATTACTGGCTCTGAGATGACGAGTGGCACATTTCGATAAGAGTCACAGGGTGCGTCAGAGTCTCACCTGCACCAATTAGTAATGCATTTTCTTCTCCATCACTTGATTTCTATTTTATCAGTGTAAAAATAAACCAAATGAGCCTCCTAAACCAAATGAACCTGTGTCATCATCTACATCCTACAGTCAGGCACGTCGGGAAGGAGTTCTGTCTGCTTCTGCTCATTTATATTTTAGCTGCGTTTCCAATCAGAGCTGCAAAGTGAACCTGCTGCTGAGCGACATCTGACAGGATATTCTATTGAGTCGTATCACAGTGTGTCGACTGTCACAGCTTTTCGGTTTCTATTTTGAGATGCTACATGTAGGATTTACTTGTTACTGTACCACTGTGAGGAAAGTAGTGATGACGCACCGTGACGCCAGGCAAAAAAAGACGTGATTGCGAGTGTCAAAAACAATAAATTTAATGATCAACTGGCTTCATACGTTTACTGCTGTTATTCTAATTCTGGATTTTCTCACAGTGTAGTTGCCGACTGCAAACTGGCGTGTCGCTGTTTCCTTCTTAGCTTGGAGCAGAAACTATGGCGTACACGTAATGTGTCTTGAACCAGTGTTCAACAGTGCTACTGTAGAAACAAGCCGGTTTAACATGGTGGACTCTGTGAAAGGGGACCCATAGTCTGTATGCATAAAAGGTTGCATAAAACATAATTCTTATTTTCATGTGACAATACACTAATGAAATATATATATTCATAATATTATAATACATTGTGCCATATTCTGTAATAGAGCCCCCTAAATGTGACACACTGGACCTTTAATTCTGCTTTTTTCCATTACCTGAATCTGAAGAGAAAAGATCATATCTTAAAGATAATGTTTAAGTAATAATGATTTTATTATTGTCATATAAAATGAACCAGCTTAACTTAACGCACTTAAGATACATATTTATAGAAAAAGATTAGCATACAGATTATAGAGCTATGTGCATGCTGTGTGATGACTGGCAGTTGTTTCCAATCTAACTAACCAAACACGTCTCAGTGTATGAGGAATCTTTAAGAAGATGCTTTGATGGACGTCCTGGTAATCTAGTGGTTAAGCCACATACCATGTAACACACCCGTCCTCCCTCTTCCTCCGTCTCGTCTATATCTACACTATTAAACTGTCTGAGGATAGCGAAAATATCAAAAATAGAAAAAAAAAGAATGAGCTCTGACAGCAGCAGCGATTGACACAGACTATAACTCTGCTGATTCCAGCCTGAAGGCAGTGGTTAAACCAGAATAAATGGTTTGTAACACAAAGCCACAAAGATTTCACCCAGGGATCAGAAGCACAGCACTGTGCAGAATCACTACACTCAGACAGAAATATGCCAAAGCTAACCTAAAATTCATTTTAGCTTGATATATGAAGCTGTGTCCTCGCATGGTTCTGTGTCCTCGTTTGCACTCCCACAGTCAGACATAAATGGACGAAGACACAGTCCACCCTGTTTGCATATCAATACTCCCGTCAAAGAAAAGAAGAAGAAGAAGTGACATTTTGCTCTGTGAGAGCAGCCGTTCATTACATCTGTAGTCCTTCATTTATCACACGTACCTGTACATCATCAGCTGTGACATCTCAGTCACCGCTGTCAAAGGTCGGAAAGATAATGGATGATTTAGTTTGGAGCGCTGGTATTCAAACAGACTCTACCAAGTGCTGAACTCACTATAATACAATTAAATAATGGCTCCATTGTAAATAACAAAGAATGATACATTTGGACTGTATAAATTAGTTTAGAAAGGTGTCTTTGAATACATTTGGACTGTATAAATTAGTTTAGAAAGGTGTCTTTGATAGTCGTTTTTACAAATCGCCACACTGAAAACAAACAAACATTATTATGCCTATTATTAATAAGCAAAAAAATGCTTATTATTATGCTGTGATATAAATTTAAGGTAGTATCACACAGCCTTGAAACCACAAGAACCAAATAATTCTGAAACTCTGGTCAGTTTACCTGTGCTATGCACTTCACTTACAGTGTATGATATCAATAATAATTATTTTTTAAGAGCATAATGCTTCTGTGGACATTTCTTTATTAAAACCGCAACACATCAACAGATGTACATAGTTGTAAATGTTGTAAATATAGTAACATAGTGGTGTATATCTTTTTTCTAGTTTATTTATTTTTCTAGTTTTGCTATTTCTATCTTACATTTTTATTTATTCTTCTTTTCTATCTTATTTTCTTTTTATCCTTTTGAGTGTTTTTTTGCACAGTCGCGACAGTCACCTTCATTTCACTGCCACTGTACCTGTACTTTTAGGCATGTGACAAATAAAAACTTGAATCTTGAATCTTGAATCTTGAAGATAATACCTAAGCTGAAAGAGACCTGGCAGCCAGAAAGATGACCAGCTCCACATGTACTTCTGTATAAATGATCTAAAATGTGAAAAATAAGCCGGTGATATTTATGAATGCTTACAATGAACTGCTCCACGTCCCTCTCCATGCCCACGTTAGGCAGATCTGGCATCATGTGGGCGACTACTTTGAAGCCAGCGTCCTTCGAAAGGTGGAAAGACTCGCACACAGCTCGCACCGTGTGGCCTCTGGATGGAACAAACACACGTACAAAACACAGAAATACACAAATACATTTAAAAAAAAGCCCGAAGGTAAAAACATTAATCATCACCCAGCATCAGAGCGGCTGATATCACACCATGTCTGGTTTCTTATCTACGTCCGTCCGTTCACTCCCCTCCCCCCCCAACCTGCTGACCTGTTGGTGTCGCGGGCCACGTCTTCATACACACTCTGGACTCCTATCTCCAGCCGGGTGCAGCCGTAGCCCAACATGTCGCTGAGGTGTCGCTTGAGGCAGTAGTCGGGCCGCGTCTCAATGGTGATTCCCACACACTTGGTGTTACTGCGCTCAGAGTACCTGCAAGGAGAACACGATCTCAGTCATCTTGTGATATTACAGTATCACTCTTGCTTTGAGGTCAGAAGGTTTCTTTCTTTGACTACTTAGTCTCGGGGACTATTTTGGACTGCTCTATATGTTGGGATCATTAAGCAACATCAATTTACATGCTGTGAGGTTGCACGGCTCATTAGCCACACAGTTAAGCCTAACCTCGCATTAAGGATACTCTAATGCAAGAGAGGAAACTAGAAAGAAATGTTTGGAATGCAAAGAAATGTTAAATGAGACATTAATGGGTGTTTACTTTGTGTCGACAACAAGTTAAACACTTAAATGATTGTCATTTATACTGGGAGTCCTGACCGTGCTGAAACATGTCAATGTTGTGTTTATAGCCTGATGCGTTGCCCCCCAGGTGGGTGGAAAAACGAGTGCCGGGCGAACTTAAAGGTGGTGAGCGGATGGAGACAGCATTCAATGACAAATGATTCCACAAGAGAGCTTTTATTGACTTTTTCATTACTAGTAATGTCTGCTTTCAACTGCACTTTTTAAAAAGGAAGAATAGACTTGTGGGGCCAAAGCCATAGAACACTTTTGTTGCACTTATCCTTCAAGTTTCTATGTCGAACCATATTGGACCACATGTATACTGACACTATGTGAACGTTTTTCTGGTTTCTGAAGAGCTGTTTCTGAAGCTCAGTGTGTCGTGTCGTGGCTATGGCTGTCACCATCTTGGCAGCCTTGCCTCTGCCGAGTCCCAGCTAATCTAAGAATGGGAAAAGATGTGGATCATGGGTGGAGCTGAATGACGCCTGGGTGCTCAAACAAACCACCTGTGACAGCACCTACCTGTCAATCAAAGCAACTACACTCTTAATTCTGCATAACTTTAAGCCATAATACAACTTAAACCAGAATATTTGGTGGAAGTACCAAAAACTGTTTTTACTTCATAGCCATGGAGGCTGCTGCTTGTCCTGGCACCCATTGCATAGAGCTGTGATAGGTCTATAAGCTGATATAAGATGAGGGTCTAATATTCTGTATATGGCGGTAGAATAAAATGATATATACTGAATTAGCATTTCTATATTTCTTTTGTAATAAACTTTTACAATATCCTAACAAAAGTATATTTGTCTACTCATTGTGAAAAATACATACATTTATTGAGCTGTCACTTTAAAACTTAAAGATACGACCCTTGAATTGCAAGAATTATTTAAATAAATCAACCACACTAAATATGCTGAACTGCTTTAAATGCTACATTCATACATTACAGCAGTCAGCAACTGCCTCGGATCAGTCCTTAAACTCCATCTCCTTCTGTTCACTGTCTTTTTATGTCACCCTCCCTTCACAATTCATTAATTCTTTTATTTTCATTATTAAATATTAGTAAAAGAAAGTGCATTATATGATCATCAACCAAACTGAGTTCAGTCCACACAGTGTGGCCATACAGCAGCAGGTCTGCTGACTAAAGAAGCTATACGGCACTAAAAGAAGCAGCCGGATGTAAAAAGTGATGCGGCCATCCTGAACTTCATCTAGCTTGAATCGGACTCTGCCGCTACTTCTAACCTTATTGTCACTGGTCTAAATCGCAAACAAAAAAAAGAAAGAAAAAAAAAGTAAGAAGCGGGCAGAACAGACACGTCTCATCCCCGCACACCAGCCAGCTGTCATTTTCTCCACCCCAGCTGCTCCAATGACCATTAGCTCCCCTCATGCCAGCTAATATTCCTTCTGAATCTGTATCTGCTGGCAATAAATGTCCATCTTTTACAGTCTGCTGCCTGATTTACACCAATTACAGGAGTTTATGCTCCAGAGAGGATGATCAGATTGTATGAGATGAATCAATAAAAAGTCTATTATCTCAGGCGATTATCTGGAGGTATCTCGCTGCTGTGATCAGATCAGGAGCGGGCTGGGCATGGTGAGAAACAAAGATGTGAGCATCATGCACGCAGGCACGCAAACATGACAAATATAAACACACACACACACACACACACAAACAAACAAAGGTGGAGATAAGAGCTGTCCCCAGCCAAACCAAGAGCCTCCTCCATCAGAAATTGAGCAGCAGCCGCCACAATTACCCCAATCACAGCATCTTAACGAAGATAGCAGAGCGGGGTAAATTCAGTCAAACTTAGCTTACACACACACACACACACACACACACACACACACAAGGGAAGAAAGACATACAAACACACAAACTAGCCTCGGGGGTCTTATCAGACTTTAGAGAATTACGTAGCCTCCGCTGCCAAACAAACAGCCTCAGCCCCGTGAAAAAGCCATTATTTGGTCAAATCGTCTGCATGACGTCTTCAACTCTCCAACAAATGCTAGTGCTTCTACTTTGACTTTAAATCTTCTCCAAGTCATCTGGAAAGTTGCGGCTCATCCATACTGAGCGGACGCTGATTGCATTCAAAGCTGGCGTGACTCGCTATAAGTGAGGAATCAATAGAAGTAACGGAGGACGACTTACTGAGAGCTGCCTCGCTCTTCAGTCCTGAAGATGTTCATTCAGCAGTTTTAATGCATGGAGATAATTGTCGTATCTTAGCTTTCTATTGTTTGATGTTGAGGTTAGTGTGATGGAATGAAGTGAATGTAAACACATGATGGTGCAATGTTGCATAATACACAAAGAAAGCTGTTGGGAGTGGCTGGAAGGGTGAGTAATGGGATAAATATTGTTGAACAAATTAGAGAAGCGATTAGTTAAACAATGGATTAACTGAACTTAGAATTTGATCATTTTCAAGTGATTTATAAAGGAAATTTTCCAAACATTTTCTGGTTTCAGCTTCTCAAATGTGAGGATGTGCCTAAACTAAAAGATTAATTAATTAACTGTCAAAATAACCCGCAGAATATTTGAAAGGATTCTTCTGAAAATGACAAAATTTGGAAAGAAGTCGGTCACACTGCCTTGTAAAATAAAACTTAATACTTCACGATGAGCCATAGTTTTATTTTAAGTTGATGTAAGTAAATCTGGATGATGTCACTCACTGTCACATGGTAATGGGAAAAGAAATATCCTGGAAATGAGGAAAGCTAAATGAATGAATGGAATACTAAATAAAATACTACAAATGGTAGAACAGCTCCCTCTGGTGGATTGTTAAATACTCTCAGATACAGAGCAGGTTCAATGGGTGTTATATAGATATAATATATATATAATGTATATAAAGACAGAAAAGATTCATGTAAAAATAGTATCAAAATTGCTAGTAGTGTATCTCCATAATCTCGTACTATGGATGAATTTAAATGGTGCTGAGCTGAAGGGACAAACAGTGATGGAGGAAGTATTAAGATCATTTCCTTAAGTACAAGTACTAATACCACACCGTAACAATACTCTGTTACAAGTAAAAGTCCTGCAATAAACAAAAGAGTGTGTGAGTATAATCAGGAATATGTACTTCAAGTATTCAAAGTATAGAGACTACAACTAATGATTATTTTCATTCTGGATGGATAAAATGATAAATTATCTTGGGATTTCAGTCAAATTAAAACAATATTATTAGAAAAATACCAACAGAAATGGTCATCTGAAGTTTTGTGTAAACCAAAATTAAGAACATAAACTGATTAAGAGGACTGATCATGCAGAGCACAGTTGCCATGTGGCATCCTGCATCTGGAGGTGGAAAGTGGATGCTTTCACTTGATTCCAGATGAGGTTGAAAATGAAATGCACCTTTTGTTCTATTGTCCAATGAATGACAACAATGGATATCTGCTTTTTCATGACATGTTGGCATGAATGAATGAATGCACTGATTTATTTTTTATGTCTGATTATGCAGATTAAAGTTCCTGTATACAGACAAAGTGTCAATTCGCTTTCTTTGTGTTGAAGGTCTACCATCAGTGTAGGAGGGTGCTTTATGTTTGATGTGTTAAAGGAACAGTGTTTCTGGCACCTTTTGTGCATGACATTGAAAAATAAATGTCCTTCCTTACTTTATTCTGAACATAGTGGGGAAAGTGACACCTTCACAATGCCTGTTGTATTCAACCAACAGCACAAATAAAACTTGACTGCTGAAGAGTACCTGACGGCCTCGGCCACGTTGTTGGAGGTGTGTCCTGACAAGGCGTCATGTAGGTTCCTGATGAAGTAGTCTCTGTAGTCCTCAGCCAGAGCCATGAAGGTCCCACCCATCACAATGAACTCCACCTTATCTACGCTGTGACCCAGCTGCTTCAGCTACACAACACACAGAAAACACACAGCTGCTTTTTGAAGCACCAGCAGAGCAGTCTGAAGACATAACTTCTGTTTCATTCGATTTTATGAGCTCGGGTTAACAGTTAAGTGCAGCGAAGTGAACTAAATAATGACTTGTTCCCCACAATAACACTTATTACGACTGATAGTAATAGCCTGGAAAATAAATTAGAATTATACTTTAAGCAGCAATTGACTTCCAACAGCCAAAACTCAATGAAAAGCATGAGAAGTGTGGCAAATTGAGATTCAGACAGCACAGATTTTTACATGAACTGTTGCTTTAATGAGTGGCTTTGCATGAGACTAATGCAGCCATAAATTCAAATAATGGCATAATTGGAGTCAGGTCCTGGCAGGCGGGTAAAAGCCGTGACACTCATTACTGTATACTAAATATATTATCAATGCTAGACTATCTCTGCACTGAAGATTTAGGGAAATGGCATTTTTAGCAACAAGTACATCTTGTGACTGTGTAAAGAGAAAACTTCAGATTCCACAGAGGCAGATGTGTGAAGATTCAACAGATTGAGGGAGGCACAGTGCAAGGTTCCACTGACCTGCTCCACACGATGTCTGGTCTGAAGGTAGGGGTCATAACGTGCTCGGATCGCTCTCATGGACGTTGGCTATCAGAAGGGAAGATTAAAAAAAAAATCAAAAATCACATCATGAAAGTCAGATCAAATCCTCAAAACACAATGTTCGATCTGAAGTAAGACTTTGTACTACTAACTGTAAATGCTACAATGACAGTAAAAACACGAGTACGGGAGCTGCCACAGTAACATACATAATATATCAGAGTTATGGATTTACACAGACATAAGCACATTTTCCACAGGAGAGCAGAACACATGTTCAGACACTGAGGCAGAATGAAACGTACCTCATAGCCGGTGTAAGACTGTGTGGAGTACTCAAAGTCTGAGTCTGGTCCACCAGGACAGTAGCTGCCAGAGCAGAAGTTGATACATTGGTCGAACATCAATAAACAAGCTTCTATTCATAAGTTTCATAAATGAACACAGTCATATGATGCTCATGTCTTCAGTTAACAAAATCCAAGTCAGTCTTAAATGAATGTAATCAATGATCAGAGACACTTACACACAGATGTTGCCTGTAAAGCTGATGTGGGGACATCGATGTGGTTTGCACATCACAGCCACAACTGCGATCTGTGACAGAGACAGAATATTTAGAGCTGATGAAACCTTCAACCTTTGAGAGGTTCATCAACTGCTCCAAGAAACTATCAGGACAATGTAAAGAAACGCAAGACACAAGAGCTGCATTTTTTAGACTGACTGTTAGTTCAAACTACTGCCAACAGCTTTGTTACAGAGCTCAGCATTAAACTGCTGACCCCAGGTCAGAGCGACACACGGGAACTTCACGGCTACATACCCCGCTGGCAGTGCGGATGGGTTTGGCCTTCAGTTTGGGCACCAGAGCACGACGGTACTGTGGCGGAACGGCAGCGATGATGTCCACCAATCGAGGCTGGGCTTCAAGTCCGTATTTAGCTGAAGTCTTAGTCTTCACTCTTTTGACAGATAGGAATCATGGGTAAATGACACAGTCTGGTGTACATGGTAGTACGAGAGCATCTTTGTAGTCATTCATAATCCCGGAAAAGGGCTATTACTCAAACTTCCAATTAAGAGTAAAAGAAATACAATAAAATACCCAATACTGATCACTCTAAGCTATTTTAAGTATAAATACATGGGTGAAACAGAGGTCAATTCTCTATCTCGACTATTTATTGGAGGGTGTGTGTGTGTGTGTGTGTGAGAAAGAGAGAGAGCTAATTATAATTTGATACTTTACAAGAATTGAAAACTCACTGGAGAGGCGAAAATACGAGAGGGAGGGAGTAAATTTCCAATTCTATGAAGTCCAAATGGAGGTTGGAAATGTTTTTTTTGATAAAATGCTATAGGATTTTATTTGAATGTTCATCTAGATCATAGCTCATCAAAGTGTTTATCTTGGGCACACATGGGTTAGATTTCCTCTGTTGTTGTTTTCGTGTTTTGATTTGGTTTTTGGTATCATTCACACCAATCTGATGGATTTTCCTCTTTAGTTCTATGTCACTGTGTGGGTGTAAATGTATGTACATATCACCTAAGTGAATAGATGTGGAGGTGTTACTTCACTTTCAAAAGTAACATCTTCTCTGTAATAAATGAAAATGATGAAAGACTGACTGACTTCAAGCTGATGAGCTGGGCTGGATTCATCATACGAATAGTCAGACTTCACTGCATGACTGTCTATGATTCTTCAGCACTGTCTTGAAGCTACAGGGATTTGATCGATTATAGAAATATGTAATAAACACTATTTTATATTTAGTCTGCTGGAAGGCTGGTGGCGTGTAGCTTGAACCGAAGTGAGCTGCACTGAGGAGGACCTACTTGTTGAGGTTGATGTCTTTGCCGTCTTCATGGGCCTCTACCAGCTGCTTGATGACATCAGCAATGGTCATCATCATCAGCTCAGCTCGGCTGAGGTCACCTGACAAACAGCAATAATCGATATATAGTGAGACTTCAACACAGACACACAGAGAAGCTGCGTTTACAAACTGCGTAGTTACAGAGTTAGTTAGTTACAGTTTAATAAGTGACGGTGTAGTTTACAATAACAGCATGAGTTCAGTGTTTATCATGCAGGAGAAATATAACTAAAGCGTCACACAGAGTTATTATGAGGCTTGTAGTTAGCATTAGCAACAAGCTACAGCCAGCCTGAGCCGGTTCAGACACTTTAAACACTCACTGTCACACACTCACTCTTTTTCTTCGGCTTCCCCATTTCCTCCTGCAGGCACACGGTCCGGTTTGTAACGGGGTGGACTCCGGTTTGAGAAGTTACGTCAGTTTTTTTTTTTTCTTACCGGAGATTTCTGTCACCGAGAGTAAACAACTCCACGTTGCGACGGAGCACAGCTTCTACCGTGCGGCAATCCAAAGCGTCGTAAAATAACGTAAAGTCGGGGCAATGATGAATTTGATTGTTTTTGCTTTATTAAAGTTAAATGTCTGAAAGCTTTCAGCGGTGCAGCGGTTCTACCTCTGTTGAATCAGTTTGATGAACATGAGTATTAGTTATTTATTTTTTTAGCGTTCTGGGGTAAATGAAGCGCAGACCATGTTACGCGTGTAGATCCACACTGTGGCGCTGGATCTCCTCTCACGGCGCAGCAGCGACTCTGCAGAGCGCAACTTAAGTCTCACGGTAAATCCCTCTGAGCAGCGGGGCTCACTGACGGAGCTCTGCGGGAACTTTCAGGAAATGCAACAGGTGGAGGAGCCGAGGGAACGAACCGCGTCCTGCCGTGAGTGTTTTCTCACACTTACAGATACAGTACACTGCACTGGGGTCAGTTACATTTATGAGCTGTCATTATGAAAATACCACCCCCCTCCTCTCTCTCTCTCTCTCTCTCTCTCTCTCTCTCTCTCTCTCTCTCTCTCTCAGCTCTCGTTAGCGTCCCGGGCTAGCTGCTGTATGTACTTTAAGGTGCCTGTGGGCGTCGGACAGGGAAACAACTGCGCAGTCTTTCACACGGTTTGTTCACCACTCTCAACATTACAGTTCGTGCTCCAGCTTGTTATGTCTCCGTGGAAGTGTGTACAGGATAATTTGAGTTGTGTTTAAGTGTAAATATTGTTATAATAAAGCACGAGCGCGTAGTTTATTGCGCTTATTTACACACTTGTGTGTCTCGCGCCGTGAAGCCGCGGTGTAAAATAATAAAATGATGTGTTCAGGTGTCATTAGGAAAAAATACGCATATATTTGAACAAACGCATTAAATAAAGAGTAACTGTTTTTTTTTTTTATTTAAACTTGTGTCCATTCATTCATTTGCAACAGGTCAGGTGGCACCATGGATGACAACAGCCACAATGTCTCCAATGTAAAGGTCGCTGTTCGTGTGCGACCAATGAACAGGAGAGGTGAGTGCAATGTCACACAAACCTTGTGACAAGTCACTTTATAGCAGTTCTGACTCGGACCATACAGTCAAGCATTAGTGTGTTTTTCCAGCTCCAAATGAAAGAAAGATTCATCAACACTGCATCTCTCTCTCTGTTTGTGAAGTCAGGGTGAATTAGTAGTTTTCTCCAAACAATAGAGGCTTCATTCCTGTGTTTTCCAGGGTTGCTTTTCCCCCCCGTCAGGCTCTGAAAAGGTCTGTTTTGCCCCTCTTTTGGAAAAGGTTTTGGCCAGAGGGCTGTAGGAGTGGAAATGGAAAAACATGAGAAGGGATAGTGACATCACATCCTTACAGAAAAGGGACTATAATGCATGAACGGTGACACTTTCACTCACTTTAACATGTCTGTTAAAAGACTCTGTCAAACTGCCTCAAACTTACCTTTAATTGAGTCCAATGTGTCACCGTTTTAATCGGGTTGTTAAAGTTAGTAATATGCCTTTCAAAATCAAGTGTAGCAATGGAAAATGTGATGACACACGTGCCTCAATTCCTGCTCTGACAAGACGTTACAGCGCTGTCTCCGCCTTTAAAAAACCTTCGACTGTAGGTAGGAATGAGGAAGAGGAGCGGCGACCCCGCTTTTCCTTTCTGTAGCGAGGGAGCAGTGAATTGGTTGTAATGTTTGCACAGGCGAGTCCTGGATGAATCACCATCAATAAAACTATTTCCTGCCTCTCCATGTTGGACAGTTTGTGTTATGATCACGAGGAACTGGCACACACACACACACACACTGTATGCCACCTGTTGTTTCTTATGAAAGTGGTGTCACTGACTACAGAGGAGAGTTATGAAATCGAGTGCATACATGCTCTTTAAACTGTTTTAACAGTGTGTTACGATGCTTTTGCAAAAGCAGTTTTGTTCACTGCACGTTTCACGTCTTTGTTTAGGTCTGAGAATGAATACATTAAGCCTAACTCTTGTCAACAGCCCTGTACTGCAGGGCAAAGCATATTTTCCATGTTATCATTTTCACACCGACTTCTGTTCCAATCCAGAGAAAGAGCTGAAGACAAAATGTGTGGTGGAGATGGAGGGGAACCAGACAGTTCTGCATCCGGCCATCACCAGCATGAACAAAGGAGACCCTCGGTAAGCTGCAACACACGTAATCAGGTTAAACCATAATCATGCAACTTCAAGAGGCTTAGTTTTATTTTGCATTTGGATATTATTTCCTATTTTTTCGCTTCCCCCTTAGCAGGGGCTAATCTGTCCACAGTGTGGTCACCGTGGGAATTGACATTATTATTTGTTTGGCATAGTCTCTTGTTCATGAAACATGTTTAGACACTGAAGACAAAGTTTAGGACTTGAACCTAACCTCAGACTTGTTGGTGTTGGTCTGATGGCTCTGTTGACACATAACCTCAGACTTGTTGGTGTTGGTCTGATGGCTCTGTTGACACATGAGCATAGTAGCTGTTGTGATTTTATCCGTCGTGTTTCTAGGATTCTTTGTCCATTTTGGCATGAAAGTTAAGCAAGTTCATTTTTGACCTCTGAAATAGAAGTTTGACTCCCAATTCAAGGTCCACTTACTAGCTTTTTCTGAGGCTTGGACCATATCACACAGTCTTCATCAGGGGATGTGAATATGCATGAAAATCGATTATGGAAGTATGGTATGGTATTATTTTACCCCCCTGTTTTTGCAACACTCTTTTAAATGCATTTTTAATATTTTTTCACATTTTCTATTAAGCCTCCTGAGATAGGATGGCAACAAGACAGAACCACTACTTGGAATTTAAGTTCTATACATTGGGGGGTTGATGTTTTGTTTTGTTTTGTATACATGGCCATGCCCTGTAGCACACCAGGTAGCAGCGTGTACAGTGCGTGAAGGTCCTGATGAAATACCAGGAAAAAATGTGTTCATAGGAATTCCAGTATAGGAGTTCCCTCAGGATTACTGGCAGAAGAGGTCATGCAGACTCTAACCAGCCCATCAGGTTATCTCAAATCTTACCATCGCCCCACCCATCCTCCTTCTATTACTCCTTTCCATTCTTCCTCCTCCTTCCTCCTTCCTGCATCAGACCTCTCTTTACAAAGGGTGTGTCTGTTCCAGCTCAGCGCTGCTCAGGTAGCAGCACTGAGCTGTAAATACTCAGATTCAAGACTCAGAACATGAGTTACAATTTATAAGTCCAGTCGGTGTGGAGATTTGTCTTTGTTCGTTACTATAATTTTAGTGCAGTGTATCAACACATGCCACCGGGCCACGTGTTGTATGTCTCCCATGTACATTTGTTGTTGACCAAGCAGTCCAGTCCTCTCTCCTCCTTGCAGGCAGGGAGTCAGAGCTGCATAGGTAGATGCTCTCTGGAGGTTTTGGCCCCTTCTCAAGTTACCTAGTTCAGTAAATAAGCCTCGGGGCAATTCCCTCCAGAGTAACAATCTTTTTCTTTGTAGAAAGAGAGTCTCATATTTCATAGGTATCCTATGCATTTTTTATTTTTTTTTGGCATGTGTGTGTCTCTTCTGCCCCGACACGCTTCAGCTGAGGTATGCTTACCCTTTGGGGGCTCAGTGTGAACAGGTTTTACAGGCTCAGTGCAACACAGACAAGCACTTCACAGTAAGCAGAAACACACAGATTTTTTTAACAGCAGCAGGTATTTTTAACTAGTGAGCATCAGTTTCTGTGTTAAGGCACTCTTGATTAGTTTCCCAGGAGACTGTGTTCTATTATGAGCATAATCAGTGTTACAGAAAGGGGTTGTTTGTTGGAGGATCATTCACTAGCCAATTCCACAAGGTTTCTGCTTAGTCAGCTCGCTGCCCGACAGGTTTAACAGAATTGCAGCATGAGCCCTCAGGGGGTGTTGATATGTTACGGCCTTCCCTTGGTAGCTGCAGCCAGGAATACAGCTGTGGCTGTCAGACCCTCAAGATGGTAGAGATTAATAAATCCTTGGGTCTGCTTTTATAACCGTGGAGCCCACCGATAGTCAGCAGGCTTGTAAAACTATAGTTTCATGGATCCCATTTTTATTACACACGCAATAAACAGACCCTGAATTGTTGCAGGAATATTTATCAGGCTCTGCAGAATAATGTTTAGAAAAAGGCTTTCTTATCTAAACCCGGCTTTGATAAGAAGCCCACTTTTTTTATCTGTTTCTGCAATCGCAAAGATTTGCTTGTTGTATATCCTGACTTTGAGAACTTGCACAGAATCTGTAATGTTTGTGATCATCCACCCAGGGCTTTGTATTATCAGACCGCTTAAATCTGGAATAGTTGTGTAGGCTTACATGTTGCTGGTCACAGACTTGCTGACCTACCGTCCTCCTCCCTCTCCTTTATAGTGACTCCTTGGAGCTGTGAGGCTCTGCCAGTTATCTCAGGAATGTCCTCGCCGGCCCAGGAGAGGACAGGACTTAATGTTGCTCTTTCATGGACCAGCCAAGCCAACATAGGGAGGCCTTGTTTCATTACAGCCCCCCCATGTGTGTGGCCATGACTAAATTTGCAGTCTTTTTTTTTTTTTCTTCTTCTTCTTTAACCCCAAATTGATATTTCTGCCTGAGTGAAGACTGTGTGTTTTGAGTTATGTTTGGTACCTCAGTTCAAAGGAGGTGTCCCTGGAGACTCTGTGCCCATGTTCAAGTATGATTGATTTTACCATAACAAACATAACAATCTGTGTTTCTCACAGTTTGGGTGGCCAACTCAAATAGATTTGCCAAAAGGATTAAGTGTTTTTGTAGTTCGTATGACTGTGTGGAAATGTCTCTGAACATGAAGATTTCTTAAAATCACAGCCAGAACGGTGAGTTTATGGACAAGTTTTAGTTAGCTGGTGTTATTAATCAAGTGTAGTTTGCAGCCCAGCCCCACCCCTCAGTAACCAACAAACACATTTTCACCTTGTGGGATACACAGTCTCCAGTTTTGGCTCAGTTTTTTGTCTCCACCATCTGCTGTCCATTTAGCTGCTAAATACTGCACTATGTTCAATCACAAGCCCAAATTTAGCTGGTTACTAACTTTGTCTGTCTGCTGTATGGCGCAAGGCAGAGAGCGAACAGTAGGTTCTTCTTGCTAAAAACAGATGCCTGCTGTGGCTGAAAATGTTCCCAGAGTGAAGAAAAAAAGACGATGGGAAAGTCAAAACAATGAGCTTAGAGAAGCTAAAACATTTCATAGAAAGAAGGCACCCTTTCCTCATACATGTAATACGTGGGCCATAATTAATATAGAAATATTGATTATAGCTGCTTCAAAAGAACAGAATTGTGTTTTTACCAGCGCAGTGTGATTAGTACTGGTGTATGTATGGTGGTGTATTGAATATATGTAATTATTAAACCACAAAATCTAATTTTCATGTGTTAAACTGAACCTACACCTTCAGCTTAAACCAGATCACACTCTAACATGAATGCCACCCTGCTGACGGACAACACCGCAGAGCCTAGAACATGTTTTGATAATTAAATTTGACGTTTGCTCGCCGGAATGTGATAATGTGCTGACTGATGCATGGGATGTTGTTGTTGGCTGCACTGGGTTGAACCTAAAACGTAGTGACTGTGCTTTAAAAGTGCTCCGGTAAGAATGCAGAGATTTAGTCTCGGCCCAGGTCTCAGGGACACTGGAAGGCTCTGAGAAAGTCACATTCCCCACTTCATTCGCAGTGAGCCAAAGAGGATTAGTCACCTTGACAGATTTTTAAGCCCTCGCCACGATTAAAACACCTTTGACTCTGTATCCTTGAAACTCTCCCTCCTTACTCCACTGACTTTGACCTGGAGTTGTGTCAGAGCTCCAGTATTCGCTAGCTCTGCTGTTTCTGTGTTTCAGGGTTGTTCGCTGTACTTTTCTGATCTGCCACAGAACAGTTAGTGAACATCAAGTATCTATTAAGACACAATAAGTCACAGCGTCGTCACTCATCCAGTGAGACGTACAGCACCGGTGCAGGCCGGAGCAATGTTAAAGGGCGGATTATGAGATGATGTGGCAGATTAATAGACTTTTAAGGGAGGATACCTGATATGACTCATTCAGATCAAGAGGGGAAATGCCTTTCCAACAAAAAGTCATGTCATCTGGCTTAGATTCTTGTAACTAACCAGTGAACAAACCAGTCTTTCTCCTCTGTTTGCTTCATTAGTTATAATCGACTGCCTAGAGGCAGAAAACTGTTTTTTTCCCCCAGAGAAGCACAAGATAGATATAAATCTGCAAAGTAGTTTTATTTTTAATAAATACACGTACATCATCTTATTCCAGAGCCATCTGACAACCAACTAAAATGAGCTTGTGACCTAAAGGTTGGGAACCAGCGGCCTACTGGTTAGAGAAGCAGTCTTATGTCCTAAAGGTCGATGACCATCTGGGAACATGTTAGTGGGTGACAATGAAGAAGTAATCCTAACCTTACTTTAACAGCTACTACCCGGACTGCTTCCAGGTGTGAATGTGTGAAAGTGAAGTGCTAGTTTTGCTGAATCAGGACTCAGCTGACTTTAAGTGAATATTGAAAAGGCCTCGGGGCTCTTGCTTTGCTTTGCCTACAAACGTTCCTTTAGCTTTGCTCTGAATCTTTTTAAAGGTGCGTCTTATCTAGAATGTCAGATGAATGAACGCTGCCATGGTGTTGCTGTGTGATGAATATTTTCACATGTTCTCGCCTTGTGAAGTTCCCTCTAGTGTGTAAATCCCACAGGCCTGTGATAGAGAGGCAGGAAAATTTTAAATAGTGTTTAGCTTGGTCGACATGTTCATGTTTATTTTAACATCAATTGTTTACTGATATTTTTGTTTCTTCTTCTTCTCTCTGTTACATTCAGGAGTCAGCCGAAGGTGAGTGGCGAATCAAACTTAACAAAGTTAAATGACATAACGATGATCTTTTCATTGTAAACATTTGATAATTGAATATAACTCTCTTGTATCTTCTCTTCAGGTTTTTGCCTATGACCACTGCTTCTGGTCGATGGATGAATCTCAGAAAGACAAGTTTGCAGGTTAGCACGTTGACACAGTGGGTCTGTTTTTAGCTTCATGTAACATCCCCGCTCGGTGACTCATCGCTTTAACTTATCTCCCGACAGAATGTTTCCTGATATTCTGAACTATTTATGGAGTCGAAAGAGAAAGAAGGGCGAGATGAAGAGTTATACATTGTTTACCTCCGGCTTAGTTCTGTGGTCCTGTATATTGCAGAGGGGGTGAACAAAACTATTGCCAGGGGGTTTCTTCACACACAGTGTGAGAGGTATAAATAGTTCAGCAGCCCGTGTCAGATGTATTGAATCAGAACAAAAATCCCATCATGTCTATTCTGAGCATGATGGGAGAGGGAGAGCAGTAAGTCATGTTTGGATATGAAGAACTGCAGACAAGTGTTTTTCTCTTTCTAAACTTCTCTTGGAAGTATAGTTTAATGTTGCACTCTGTACTTTGAGATGTTAAAGTGTGTTTTTTTTCTGATGTGTGTGCAGGCCAGGATGTAGTGTTCCAGTGCCTTGGGGACAGTCTGCTGGACAACGCCTTCATGGGCTACAACGCCTGCATCTTTGCTTATGGACAGACGGGTGAGATTCAAACATTTTATGGCTCCTAGTTAATACTAATAGAAGTATAGTATAATAGTAGCACCGTGTTAATGTTGTGCTTGAAGTATGTTAAGTTCAGTGAAGGCACACTCACACATACATATACATCTAAATGTTCCAAGCCTTTAGATGAACGGTTATGTTATACCATAAATTCTCATGTGTTCTAATAATAGTGATTGGCCTTAATTTGTCCATGCTGGCTAACACAGGCCAGGAGAACACATTAAGAGTGCTGAGAAAATGGTTCACATGCTAAATTCAGTATAATTTTACATAGTATAATTTACATTTCCACAGAACTAATTTCATCAGTACAACCTTGGAGTCATGTACTCCTGAACAGCTACACCCAACGAAACTAAATATATTTTCACATCTTTAAAAGCCTGCCTATAAATGATTCATGGTGGCTTAATATTGTTTGAGAAGAAAAGGCATAGATGAACACCTGACACGAGTCTCTCGTTTACAAAGGGTAAACACAGAGGAGGTTTTAAATGAGAAATAAAGTCCTGTCTCTAATATTAGAATATGTCCCAAATAAAGCTTCTTTTTGCCACTGTTAAATCGAAAACTGGAGATGTTGAATCAACTCTCTGGACATTGTGGAGGTGGCAGTTTATGGTTCAATTGAATTTAACTGCAGAGAGGTATTTCTAATAATGTGTGATCACCATGGACATGTAAATCAGTCTAAAAAGCAAACAATTGAGTGTATAGTGTGACTTTTTTTTCCTTTTTATTTAAACTGACATTAGCCTCAATGACAGCTTCTGTCTAACAGTTAACATAAGTACTGGCTGTGTTCTGTTCACTTGAGCCTTTTCCATGGCCCAATTATTATTGTGCAAATTAGCATGACTTACAGGGACATTTAAATGACTCTGAGCAATTAGTTCACACACACACACACACACACACACACACACACACACACACATTCAAATGTCCCCTTTGCTGTGTTGTACCATTTAAGAAGACATGTACTCCAGACTGGTGGTTGCCATTGTTGAATATTGATATAAACAATCTTGGTTCTCTAAGCAGGAGCAGCTCCTGTATACCTTTTTGACACGCAAACCTTTTCTATCCATAAACTTTACTTTTAACAAAGCACACTGTCATTCACATGGAGAGCCAACATATGAATTTCATCAGAAATCATCATCAGACTCAGTTTAAACAAGAAGTTTAATTTGTTTGTTTTTTTGAATTGAGGGTGTTTCATCTGAATCTCACACACACTTATTTTTCCATCTTATTCCAGAGTGTTAATTCATCCTCGTTGCATTTTCATGAAAGCTTATGAGGTGTTGTGGTACATCATTTTATTTATAGTCATGCGTACAGCAGAATCATTAGCAGTGCTCTCCGGAGTATTAATTTATTTTATGATTTAGCTTTTTTTTTTTTTATCTCTCACTTGCTTCAACAGCTCCAAATCACTAAGATCTGTCATTTTCTCCACAGAAAGAAACGTGTACATGAATAGACTGTTTTTAATGTTAAATAGGACATTACATGCTTGATTGGTTTTCTGCTTTATATTTGGATTTGTAAACTATAACTGTTTGTTTGTGTGTGTGTGTGTGTGTCTGCAGGTTCTGGGAAGTCGTACACCATGATGGGCTCGGCGGAGCAGCCCGGTCTGATCCCTCGGCTCTGCAGCTCCCTGTTCAGCAGGACTGTGCAGGAGGCCCAGGAGGGGGAGAGCTTCACTGTGGAGGTCTCCTTCATGGAGATTTACAACGAGAAGGTCCGAGACCTGCTCGACCCCAAAGGGTGAGGAGCTGTACATGCGCAGGTCCCTGCAGTCATTAGATAAGTATATTTGGGAGTAGGACTGAAGGGATGCAGCATTAATAACTGTCTTCTCTCTGTAGAAGTCGACAAGCACTGAGAGTGAGAGAACACAGCGTTTTTGGGCCTTATGTCGATGGCCTGTCTCGCCTGGCAGTGGCCAGCTACAAGGTACTGTATTTCTAAAATACTTCATGAACTATGTCTGTTTGTCTTTTGCTTTCATCACGTTGTGCTGCCAAGGGAACCAAGATATTTCATAAAGTGCGGGTACAAGATGTTTGTTTGTTTATTGTTTGTTTGTTTGTGTGTCTGTGTCTCTGACAGGACATTGAGTCTCTGATGTCAGAGGGAAATAAATCTCGCACGGTGGCGGCAACGAATATGAATGAAGAGAGCAGCAGATCCCACGCTGTGTTCAACATCATCCTCACACACACACTCATGGACCTAAAGTCCGGGGTAAGACACACTCACACACACATTTAGCAGGATCGTAACAATGCTTTTTAACTTACTAACTAACTAACTAACCTTTACGTAAAATGTCCATTGACACACTTTATTATACATACTTATAATACTGTATACTGTATGTTGCTCTTTGATGATGATTTCTGGTTTTACGTTCTGTTTTATGATTGAAAAGTACCGGACACTCAATATTACATCGTGTTTTTAAGTCAACCTCTGCCCAATAAATGCAGAGATCTTCAATTTTACTTTGAGCGGAAAAGATGGAGTGATTTTTAGAAGTAAAGTTTAACATCATCGTGTGTGTGTTTCTGTGTCTGCTCCAGACGAGTGGAGAGAAGGTGAGCAAGCTGAGTCTGGTGGATCTGGCTGGCAGCGAGCGGGCAGCCAAGACGGGAGCGGCGGGGGAACGTCTGAAAGAAGGGAGCAACATCAATAAGTGAGTCGCCAGAACAGAAAATAAATAAATGGCACAACACTAAAGACCTGACCCTCAACCATCCATTTTTTTTTGCTTGAGAAAGCTAAATTACGTGGCCAGGCAGAAGGGTTGTGTTTGTTTTCACTACTACAGTCAGTGGTTTTTGGTTTATCTCACTGGCTTATCTTTTCTTTCTGCTAGACAGAAGGTCATTTCTCTTATATACTACCGACTAACATAAAGAGAAACATATTTACACTACACACGCCCCCGTGAGCCTGAAACCTTATCAGCCAAGACTGCCTTGATGATTTGCGTTTTCTTTTTTGTTGTTGTTCTGTTACATTCTCCATAATCCATCCATAATACTTCCCTCCCTTCTCTCTATTTATTTCCCTCTTGATCCCCACCCCCCCTCATGTCTTTCTCTTTTTGCCCCCCCCCTGCAGGTCTCTCAGCACTCTGGGTTTAGTCATCTCGGCCTTGGCTGACCAGGGAGCAGGGAAGAACAAGAATAAGTTTGTTCCCTACAGAGACTCTGTGCTCACCTGGCTGCTCAAGGTACACAAAGAAAAATAACAAACCCTGTTTCATATGGATAGTCATTTCTGTCTGCACGCCCACATTATTGCACAACAGGGTACGAGTACAATATGAATTATTTAAATCTAAAGAAACTGGACTTTAAAGGCTCTGCAGAATTAATTTTCTTTTCTTTTTTTATTCCGCCCATTTCAAAGCTCTGCTGATTATTTTTTTCATTAGCTCTGCTCTATTGCAAAGAGGCTCCTTTTGCCAAGTTTGAGTTTTTAATTTTCGGTTTTTAAATGAGCGTTTCATTTGGCTCCGTGTAGCATTGTAATGGTGTTAAATGTAGCCTAGCAGAAATCCTGATCCCCCTCACACAGCATGCTCATAAATTAGACACTGCTCACACATTTAGTAATTCTTAATAAACCTAAGTAGTGGGTGCAGTCTGAGATTTGTCTCCGAGGTTTTGTGATCGTCACTGACGTAAAAGCCGTGTTTCTACCTGCAGGACAGCCTGGGAGGGAACAGCCGCACGGCCATGGTCGCCACCATCAGCCCTGCCGCAGACAACTACGACGAGACGCTGTCCACCCTGCGTTACGCTGACAGGGCCAAGAGCATCGTCAACCACGCCGTCGTCAACGAAGACCCCAACGCCAGGATCATCCGAGAGCTCCGGGAGGAAGTGGAGAAACTGAGGGAGCAGCTTACCGAGGCTGAGGTTCGGATCGCTTTAACCTCTGCAAACTTTGTAAATAACCTGGTGATATGTGGAGAGTGTGACACCACTTCTGTCAATCTCAGTCTATGAAGGCCCCCGAGCTGAAGGAGCGGCTGGAGGAGTCTGAGAAACTAATTCAAGAAATGACGGTCACCTGGGAGGATAAACTCAGGAAGACTGAGGCTATTGCACAGGTAACACACAAACACACACACAAACACACAAACACACACACACACACACACACACACACACACACACACACACACTGTTACTCCTGCAGAGAGCAATGGTTTAAAAAAAAACGTATTCTTGTTATATTTATAGAGAACTTCATAAACTTTGTCCACTCAATAAACACACTTAAACTGAGGAGGTGAAGTTAAAATGTGAGTCATTATCAGCTGATTTTTATTCTGCTCATTCAGTTCATCTTCAACTTTTATTCATTCATTTTCAGCTCAGCTCCTTTTTTTTTGACCCTCTTTCATCAAGCAGCTAAAGGTTAGAATAATCATCGAATCAGTCCGTGTATTAAATCTTAAATATGTTTCTTGCAGGAGCGTCAGAGGCAGCTGGAGAGTCTGGGCATTTCCCTGCAGTCCTCTGGGATCCGAGTGGTGGACGACAAGTGTTTCCTGGTCAACCTCAACGCCGACCCCGCCCTCAACGAGCTGCTGGTGTACTACCTAAAGGTACAGTACCGGACACACACAGCCCAGTGCTGCTTACTGTACCGTGTACACATGTTCTGTAACAGTGCGTTCTGTGTCCAGGAACACACTCGTGTGGGCTCAGCCAACTCGCAGGACATCCAGCTGTGCGGCATGGCCATCCAAGCTGAGCACTGTGTCATCGACATCACAGAAAGCGACGGCGTGATGCTCACTCCTCACCGCAACGCTCGGTATGTACCCTGAATCCTCACCTCAACAGCACCGCAAGCCATGTATGACTGATCGATGTAACTTCATGGAGAACCTCTCTGTGCACCACTGACTTTGCTTTCTCATATTTTTTTAATAGCACAACACTGAGAAATTATTCCTGCTCAGCACGCCTGACACTACAGGATAAAAATACTTAAATGTCAAGTTTATCCTAAAAAGGCGTCTTGGAGGAGGATTTTCAAACTGTGCTATTGGATGTTCTATGTTTCATGTTACTCTTCATTTCCCCTCCATTTTAGCTCATTGTTTTAGTTCCATCTCATGGCTCTCATCTTCTATGTCATCATAGATAGCTGTTTGTTTGCTAACAAGCGTGCCGTAAAGCCTTCATGACGTGAATACAGCATGTCAGCGTCGTGTTTACAGCTTGTTTTGTGGCTCCCAAGTTGCCAAAAAGTGCTGCTTTAAGTAAACGTCTGGAAAGGTTTGGGAATATCAACAAGTTTCACAAACGGCTCAGCAAATGACGAAATGATAACTTAAATTTCTTCTTGAGTTTCCAATAGCATAGTGAAATTTCTTGATATCTTTGCAGAAAAGAAACTGAAGAATAAATAAGAACTGATATTCAGTGCTCAAGAAACAATTTGGTCAGTAACAAAAATGTATTAACCAGATCTGTGTAACAAAGTATCGGGAAGACGTCATTGGAAACCAAAATCAAATCGATACATACAGGCCAGGTGATTGGAGGAACCATCTTAATCTTATTTACGCTAACCTGTTTAGCAGCCGCCATTGTTGTTTTTGAGGAACTGGTCACTTCTCACATGTACCTATTTATACCTTATCAACTGCCTGTAGTTCCTCAAAACGCCGTTTGGTCGGACACAAGCTCATTCTTGCGTGATCTTGTGTTTTTGTAATCTTGTGACTCCTTGCAAGGTTATTAAGTTCCAGCACTGTACACCAACCTGTTGCTGTCCAATCCAGTCAAAATTACCAGAAATCTATAAACAGTATATTAAACGTTCATAGAAATTCTCTGGCAAACCTGTTTTTTCAGCTTTGCAGCGACTCCAGTCTCATCTTTTCTCATCTCGAATGTTGTCTCATGTTGTGTAAATCTTCTTTCTCCACCTGTAGAACATGTGTGAATGGTTCTGCAGTCACCAATCCAGTCCAGATTCATCACGGTGACCGCATCCTGTGGGGAAACAACCACTTCTTCAGGTCTGTTTCACCTGCAGAGTGTTGAATCTGCATCTGTGTGCCATTTGATTTCTAAACACCATCCGAGTTTATTTACATGTGATCACAAACTCTTCTTTGTGTCTCTTCCTATTTTCCGCCACATCGCACTTCCTCTTTCTTTCACTCGCTTTCTCACATACATCCACACACAACAAACACCCACTCATGCACACACACAGGATCAGTCTGCCGAGGCATATGGTCCACGGGGGAGGTGAGGACGAGGAGGGCGGCACTGCGATGAAGACGTGCTTGAGCACCGGGCGACTGGAGGTGGACTTGGACGCTTCCAGCGACGTGTCGAGTGAGCTGAGCTTCGGCTATGAGTTTGCCCAGGCCGAAGTCATGATGAAAGGCATGGGCAACAACGGTGAGTCAAACATCAGACCATCATAAAGGTGCGCTTCGGCAAGAAACCAAACTTATGCTTAATACAGTATGATGAAATACACACTGATGTGCTTTAGCCCAGGAGCTTCCTCTGAGCATGTTTAGGTCGGCAGTTGTGGTAAACAGTGACAGTGCATTACTCTGCATATTTACACAGCTAGCACTTCATCATAACCGACTGTCACTAAAGCTGTGACAGTGTGTATGTACAGAGACACTTTACATGACTTTGAACTTCAGTTTGAATCTGTTTTAGTTGGATTGTCCATTCAGGGAAACTAGCCGGATAGGATAAAATGCTAAAGTCTGTAAATGTAAATGTTTAGATTTAGTTTGCATGATCTAAAAATACTTGACATGGGAGCGGAAATCTGTAAACTTGTGTTTTTCTGACCTCTTTACCACTCTACATCATTTATCTATGGGTCATTGAAAGAGGCCAAGGAGAGCGAAAGAGCTCAAATAATTCTGCATTTATACAAATTATGTAAAGGTCCATTGTGTAGCATTTAGTTGCATCCAGTGGTGTAATCACTGCATCTCCACACATCACCCTCGCCTACATAGTGTAAAGGAGAAACACTTGAAAGGCGCCTGTCTACAGTCAGTTTTTAGTTTGTCTGTTCTGGGCTACTGTGTTTCAACCCACTCCCTCTGTGGATATACAAGGATAATAAAAAAGGACAAAAAGATTTAAAAAGATTCTTATTTTCAGGAAGTATACATGTATGAAAACATAGTTATGAATATTATATCCCAGTTCTGCCTTATTCAGAAAATAAAGGGTCTCAATATTACACACTGGACCTTTAACTACTGTGAACAAAATGAACGCAGTGTTCTCCACCGTGTCTGTATAAATATATATAAAAAAACTTTGGATACACAAACAATGAATCACTCTCATTCTGTCTATTATCTGTTTTGCTCTTTTGTTATTTTTGAGTTATCCTTTAAGTTAACTGGGACACTTTTTTTTTTTTTTTTTTTTTTTTTTACAGCTTTTATCAATAGCACGGGATGCCCATTAAGTTAATCCAAATATTTAGGCCCCAAATTATTAATGATTCCAATGTGGCTCCACAAGTTCAGTATTTAGCCCATAATCTGATCCATTTTCCACAGTGTTCTGCAGTGAGCCTGCAGTGTTCAGACTAAAGACTGTGCTTGCCAATATTGAGCTAATGAAGTAAATATTGAACTTTTGGACCCACAGTGCAGCCCTGTGAAGCAGCTCTAGTTTGTTTGGGGGTGACAACAATAACAGAATTTTCTTTCTTTTTTTTTAAATGCTATGTTTTTTTTTTTTACTTCTATAAGAAAGAAAAATAAACCTCCTCTTGTTCCTCCTCGTCCCTCCTCCATCTATCCATCCTCTGGCGACTCCTCCTCCACCTCAGACCCCTTGCAGTCGGTCTTACAGACGCTGGAGAGACAGCACGAGGAGGAGAAGCGCTGCGCCCTGGAGCGGCAGAGGCAGATGTACGAACAGGAGCTGCAGCAGCTCCGCCGAAGGCTCACTCCGGAGAAACCCTCCCACCTCCTCGACCCGACGGGCCTGCTGCCCGGCTCAGCAGCTGCTGTGACGTCACCCACCACTCAGAAACGAATGCGGCGCTGGAGCGAGGACAGGTGAGATACAAGTGGACGATGTGAAACACTCACTAAACCCTGCTGACTGTTAAGTCTTTAGGGGGGGGGAAACATTTCCGTAGTGCTTTATAAAACTTGCATGTGTGTGTCTGTGCCGTTCAGAGAAGCAATGATGACTCGCAGCCTGCGGCGTCTGAAGGAGCAGATAGTTCGGGCCAACCTGCTGGCACAAGAGGCTGGATTCATAGCTGAGGAGCTTAACAAGAGGACAGAGTACCTGGTTACTCTGCAGATACCTGCTGCCAACCTGGATGCCAACAGGAAGGTATGGGAGTGTGTGTCTGACTTAAGCTACCTTCAGGGACAAAGTTCGGGCTAAAGACCAGTTAATTGGGGATAGTTTGTCTAAGTTTAAGTCCATGTAATGTCCCCAAAAAAAGTTAAGATGTGAGCTTGCAGGAGGGGCGTAGGGTAAGTTTAAGATGGAGAAAACATTTTAAAAAGCCACTTACTAAAATCCAAAATTCAATCACCAGAACAGCCAAGGAACAAGATGTCAAAGTACGAGACACTCTCTTTCAGTCTGCTTAATCAGATATTAACTGTTTGCAGTGTACCCAAAGATGTACCGACAACGATCACTGGATTATTGTTCTACTCATGAAAACTTACATATACGTATCTTAAATATATTTATCATGTCGCTGTGCTCAGATTTGTTTGAGTTTAGACTCAGAGAATTTTAATGCAAATGCTGCAATCAGCCACTAAGTGTTCTTAAAGTACCTGAATTGACTTCTAACAGACGCTGCTACTCCTTTTGCTGTAGGCAAATTAACGTAAACCATTTACTTCAGAAGAAAGGAAAAGGCTCTCGTATACTCGCAGGGTTTGGTCAAGGTGGCAGTTAAATTTGTTTAATGTATAGTACATCACTTGAATTACTCTCTTCCCTGTCTTCACAGCGTGATGCAGTATTGAGCGAGCCAGCCATCCAGGTCCGTCGTAAAGGTAAAGGGAAGCAGATCTGGGCTCTGGAAAAGATGGAGAACAGGCTGGTGGACATGAGGGAGCTCTACCAGGAGTGGAAGGACTTTGACGAAGACAACCCTGTGAGTGAATTAATCAGAGCCTGTAAGACGCATAGAGAGATATAGGATGAATTACATTATAATCTGTAGAGTACTCAGTTTTGTATGTAGATATGTCCGTTTATCTGTGCCATTTTGCATCCCATTTTAAAAGAAGTGAAAATAAAAAACTGCAGATAAAACATCATCAAATCTGCTAAACTCAGTCTGTTTGAGATAAATAGAGATTTATAGCAGTAAAAAAAAGTGATTTGTTCATCAAATATATTTATTTTATGTCATACCCAGGTGATGCGGTCTTATTTCAAGCGTGCCGACCCGTTCTTCGATGAGCAGGAGAACCACAGCCTGATCGGCGTGGCCAACGTCTTCCTGGCCTGCCTGTTCTACGACGTCAAGCTTCAGTATGCAGTGCCCATCATCAACCAGAAGGGAGAGGTAGGAGAACACTGGGTGCAAAGGACAAGATGACTTAAAGTGAAATGTTACAAACTCTCCCTTTTGTAGCCTGCTTCTTACTGGCTCAGATTCACCTGTTCTTTTGAACCGAGTGGACTTTCTTTGATGTGTTTTGATGTTGGGAGTTGGTGGAGAACAAAACAGAGCTAGTGTTCAAAATCATTAGTAATGCAGGTTTAAGGTTGGCCAAAGAGCCACAAGTGATGTTTTAAAGCAGCAAATTAGATTTATATTACTCAATGTGTCTAAGTAGATGTGAAAAAATGTTGAATGTTGGACTGACTGATGATAAATGTGTGTGTGTGTGTGTGTGTGTGTGTGTGTGTGTGGCAGGTGGCAGGTCGGCTGCATGTGGAGGTGTGGCGTGGTACGGAGAGCTCTGAGGCTGACGGTCCGGGACAGTGTGACACTCAGCAGAACGTCGCAGACAGAGATCCACAGGAGCGCAGGCTGGACTGTGTGGTGAGAAAGAAGCAA
This sequence comes from Larimichthys crocea, assembly GCF_000972845.2. Lineage (NCBI taxonomy): Eukaryota > Metazoa > Chordata > Actinopteri > Sciaenidae > Larimichthys > Larimichthys crocea. The sequence goes on from NC_040021.1 coordinate 20,992,866, forward strand.
ACGCAGCTTCATTCATCTGTTTATTGTGTGATTTAGTTCTAAATGAGCCGAATCCAGGGAGACATTCAGCCCACCTGATGATCTGAATCCTACACCTCCTCTCACTGACGTGTAAGTCAGCATCCTACAAGCAGGAGCTGTAGTGACAATAACTTCGAGTATTGCCAGTGGGAAAATAGTTCCAGTTTAATAATGGATCTGTCAGGCAGTCAGACTGTGGTGTCTTCTCTCTATTGCCAGTTTCTCCTGCTCACTGCACTGTGGAAAGTTTAATTAACTCTGGGCTTGGGCTTTATATCCTGGTCATCTATTGCTTCTGTTTTTCTTATGGTATGAAGTAAAAACAAAGTCTCTGCTACTAATTCTAATGTGTGACCTGCGGCCTTTTCCCTTTGTGTAAAAATAATGTATTGACTTTATGAGAGACCCAAACTAGAATTAAGTTAGCAACACATTTCTGAAACGATCTCGTTAAGCAGTTAAAATACATAAAAGTTCTCTCTGTGGTCCCTACAGATCATATCGTTTGTGTTTCTGTGTAGATGAATGCATTTTCTCCTCTCCCCTCTCTCAGGTGAAAATCCTCCACGCCAACGGTCTGCCTCGCCACCTGTCAAACTTCGTCTTCTGTCAGTACCACTTCTGGGGGCAGGTGGAGCCGGTGTTCATCGCTCCAGAGATGGAGCCATCCGGCTTATCCTCCACCTCCAAAGACCCTCAGTGCACAGTGGTCTTCGACAGCGCCAAGGTAACAAAACTACACCAAATCAGTTAAAAAATGAACAAAAAAACATCAGTGATTATCAGTATCAGTAAGAAAATGTGAATCCTCGTCTTATTTTGAACTTTTTTCAGGAGTTGTCTGTGACAGTGTCGGAGGAGTTTGTGGAATTTTTGGCCGATGGCGCAGTGGCTATTGAAGTGTACGGTCACAAGCAGGCCAACCATCGCAGGAACCTGGCACTGTGGGACCTGGGAGTGATTCAAGCCAAGACCAGATCCCTCAGAGAAAGGTGCAGTGACACAAACACACACACGATCATGAAGTCATCAGAACTGATTCAAAATACACGAGACACGCAAAGAGATGGTGAGATCCATCTGCTGCATCTTCCAAAGCTTTATGCCACACATTATCAGCTCTCTAGATGTTACAATAGAACATTTTATAGTGAGGTTAAAAAATGGTGTGTCCACGCTGTATCTGCAGATGGAGCGAGGTGACCCGTCGACTGGAGCTGTGGGTGCAGCTGATGGAGCTAAACGAGGCCGGAGAGTTCACAGCTGTGGAGGTTCTTCCAGCTAAAGACGTACGAACAGGAGGAATCTTCCAGCTCCGACAGGTATCATGGATCTTAATTATTAGTATTTGTGGTTTACTCATTGGAATGCGAGCATTTTTCAACGTATACTGATCATGTGAACATATGAGGAAGGTGTCAATCAGCTGATGGATCAACAGAGAACACATCTAAAGAAGCGACTATCCTCTCATGTAAATCTGTCCTTACAGGGTCAGTCCCGTCGGGTTCAGGTGGAGGTGCGTTCAGTACCGGACTCTGGCACCATGCCTCTCATCGCTGCCTCCATCCTCTCCGTTTCTATCGGAGACGTCAAGATCCGACAGATGCATCCCCCGAGAGGCAGCGGATCACAATGGGTGAGGAGGGAATCTACTCTAGTTGTTGTTATTTAGTTAAAAATGTGTTGGATGAGAGAATTTCTGGAAATAAAATCAGCGTTATCGTTAGGTTTCATGCCTTTCACGGTTCTCATGAATATGTGCGCCTGCCACCTTTCCTCAGATTTCCCCTCGCTGACCTAAATAGCACAGTTTGACTCTGTTTCTCTGTCAATTAAAATTTTAGGGTGAAGATGAAGACATGGACAGCTACCAAGTAAGTAGATGATCAACTAATGAAGTGAACTTCTTATATAAACAGTAAAATCAAACTGTTTTTGTACAACTGACATATGTATTTCTGTCTGTGTGTGTAGGAGGTAGATCTGGAGAGGATGAGGGAACAGTGGTTGTACATTCTCACTCAGAGGCAGGAATATCTGGACCAGCAGCTCCAGAAGATAGTTTGCAAACCAGGTACAGTCATCATGCATTTCTGAACACAGCTCTGCTGTGGAAGCATAAATGATTGATTGCAAAAATGATTGATAGCAGAAATATTTCCTCTCATCCATTTTCTTGTCAGTTTGCGCTTTTTATGGTAACGTGTCGTTTCCTCCCGCCGCTCAGTGTAATTCAGATTTGAAAGATCAACTGGTACTTCATTCTTCCTTTCTCATATTCCGCTGATTAAAATGGATTTCCCAGCATATAATTTTACAGCACAAGTGCTGCTTTCTAACATTTGTCATAACCGAGTGTCAGCGATGTCACCATTAATATAAAGCCACAATGAAGAAGCAAATATAGATTCTTTTTCAGCGCCAGTCAAAAGTTTGGACACACCTTCTCATTCAAGTGTTTTCTTTCTTTTTTATTATTTTCTACATTGTAGATTAACACTGACGACATCACAACTATGAAATAACACATGCACATAAAATATGTTTTATTATATTTTCGTAGCTGCTTTTTCTTCAATGACAGCTTTATACACTCTTGGCATTCTTTCAGTCAGCTTCATGAGGAAGTCGCCTGGAAGGGTGTTTAATTAACAGGTTGTCAGAAGTTAATCAGTGGAATTTCTTGCCTTCTTAATGCATTTGAGATAGATCAGATGTGTTGTTCAGAGACCGGGTTGCCATACAATAAATAGCCTTATTTGACTACCTTAGTAATCCATATTATCGCAGGAGCCACTCAACCAAGTAAAGAGAAATGACAGGCCATCATTACTTTAAAACATGAAAGTCACTAAGTACGGAAAATTTCAAGAACTCACAAATACTATGATGAAACTCATGAGGAAAGCCTGCTGAAGAGAAGTTCATTAGAGTTACCAACCTCATAAATCGTCAGTTAAAGGCACCTCAGATTAGAGCTCACATAAATGCTTCTAGTAGTTCAAGTAACAGACACATCTCAACTTCAGCTGCTCAGAGGAGACGGTGTGAGTCAGGCTTTTGTGGTCGAACTGCTGCAAAGAAACTACAACTGAGGGAAACCACACAAAGAAGAGAGCTGTTTGAGCCAAGAAACACAGTGAATGACATTAGAAAAGTGGATGGTCTGATGAGTCCAATATGAGATTTTTGGTGTGTGTATTGGTGATATACAGAGAAGCTGAACATATGGTATCTACATGTGTGGTTGGAGGAGGAGGTGCCGCAGTTGGCAATTTATTCAAAATTCAAGATGCATTTTACCAGCATGGCTACCACAACATTCTGCATCAAAACATATTTTGCTTTGTTTACACTTTTTAAAATTTACTACATAATTCCATGTGTTCTGTCATAGTTTTGTCAATTCTAATAAAAAATGATTAGAATTAACTATGACGCCAACTTGGCATAGAATTGTTAATATTCGGTGTTTAAAACTGTAAATAATTAATCAAATGTATGTAATGTTTATCAGGTGTCACATTGTTTATATTCAATCCATATCATTGCATTCAATCCAAAACCCTCCGCCTTTAAGATCAGACGAAGATGCAGAAGTGTTTCTCTTTAGTGCATTCATTTTTTGAGGTGTTTAGTTACTTGTGTTTGCTCTCATGTGTTTGTAGATAAGTCAGAGGACGATGTCGAGAGAGAGTCTCAGCTGCTTGAGTGTCGTCTAACACTCACCGAAGAACGCAATGCCGTTCTGGTGCCGTCAGCTGGCAGCGGCATCCCAGGAGCTCCGGTAGAGAGGTGTGTGTCTGTGTGTGTCTGTGTGTGAAGGAAAATTAATTACTGCAGCAGTTTTTATTAATTTTTTTTAATCGAAGAACACAATACTTCTTTTCACACTTAGTAGCTCTAATTTTGTTCAGCTGTGGTCAGAAAAGTTCTCGATTTTCTCATTTTCTACTCATCAGATCCACTTAGCTGGGTGTTAATTGCTTGGTGTTGCTTGAGGACAGCTTTTTTGTAACTAGTCAGGGTGAGTGGAGGGAGCTGTTAGCCGCTCTGTGTCGGAGCCAGTCACTGTGCTGACGGTGCTGTTTCTCCACAGGGTTCCTGTTCCTGGAATGGAAACACACATTCCTGTCTTGTTCCTGGATCTCAGTGGTACGTTGTTCTTTATCGTCGTTTGTGCTCGCAATTTGGCAAAATGCTCCGGTGTCTTAATAACTAATGAACCGGCTTTCTTTTGTGTCTTTGTCATCTGTCTTTTTCCCCCCTTAGCTGATGATTTCCAGTCTAGTCTCTCAGCCCCGTTGGCCGGGGGGCTGGATGCTTTACTCAGTGGGGAGGACGATGACGAATTCTTTGACCTTCATATTGTTAAGCACTACGATCCAGAGGTAAGGTGACGATTGATTTTCAGAGTTTCCATCTCGTATGTCTTGTCTCTCTCTAACTCAAAAGACCGCTTTTCAATGTGGTCCAGGTGAAGGTGGAGGCTTCCTGGGACTCGACAGTCCACGACTGCCCCCAGCTTAGTCGCGCATCGGCTGACCAGAGGGTCTACCTGACTGTGTCCGCGGTGGTTCAGCTGAGCCACCCGGCCCACATGCAGCTGGTGCTCCGGAAACGCATCTGCGTCAACGTAGCCGGAAGACAGGTGGGTGGCCCGCGAGGCATGATGGACTGGAACAAGCTGACCTAATAACACATTTGCGCTCTTCCTTTCTCAATCACGTGTCTACTAATGCAGTGATTAGTTGATTTGAGAACATGTGCTTGTGTGTCGGTGTGGCAGGGTTTTGCTCAGAGCCTCCTGAAGAGGATGTCTCAGCGCAGCACCATCCCCGGCTGTGGAGTCACCTTTGAAATCGTTTCTAACATCCCGGGGGTAAGTACCAGACCAGGAAGTTACTTGTTAGGGAGAAAGTACAATGAAATGAATGAATCATCTTTCCAAGATAATGCAAGTCTACAGCTGCTTAAAAAAACCCTGAAGAGCAGAATAGAAGAGAGCTTTAACGACACATCCATCACTTCAAAGTGACAAACTGCACCAACACTGCATATTCTAATGTTATGTTTTTTTGTTTTTTTTGACTGCTGGAAGGTGCATGTAACTAGACTTTGAACAATGCACCACTGTAACAATAAATTCAACACTAAATATTATCTCTGTAAAATGGTGATTGGCCACTAAGTAAATATACAAATGTTTTGCAAAATGCGTCTCAACATGAATCTCAAGTGATCACTCACTTTCCCGCTCTGTATGCACATAAACACACACCAGTCCTGAGTGCAAAGACCAAATGCAGTGTTGTTTTTGACTAGCGTCCCAACACTAGAGTTAACTCACTGGGACAAACACACACACTGTTTTTTTACGCAAAGAAAGAAATGACTTCATTTTTATCATTTGCCAAATTGACAAAAAGACCCAAATAATTCAAAATATAAAGTTTAAGTCTTTCTTAGACTCAAATTGCAAGATTTCTAAAGGAGTCTGGGGACTTTATTGTGACCAACTGACCGAAAAGAAAGAAACTAGAGGACAAGAAAGATTAAGAAATCGTAACTACCTGAACTACACTATTTTTTTAACGGAGATAGTTCAGCGGTGAGATCAGATCACGCAGTGTGTTCACAAATATCTCTTGCTTAACGCATCATTTGCATCATAGTGAACCAAAGACGGTGTGTTTTATGTGAACATACCGGCGACAGTTGAGTAGGCAGTATGCACTGAAAAGAAATGAGAGACCACCTCTGAACAGGATCTGAACAATTGGATCTCAATGCGTCCCCAGTGCATCTTGGGTACAGTAACACCTGCGCTTAGAGCTGTCCACTCCAGCAGGTTCATACCAGGTGTAAACAGGCCTATATAGAACAACCCCAAATTGCCGCAATGCACCATGGCGAGTGATAACGGCGTAGATGAACACAGTGGAATCCCCTCAGGTTCAAGTTAAAAACAAATTTAAACTGATGAGTCATTTACATAGTCAGAAAAACAAAGAAAGCCGAGTCAGCTCAAATTAACTGGCCTCTGATAAATAAACAACAATTAAAAGCATAATGTTCATGCACTTATTTTTCTAGAAAAAACAGAGTGCACGTGCTAAAAGAAACTCCTTTATGTACATAGGCCTTTCTTTCTTTTTGACGCAGCGCTGTTGAATATTTAATGCTGATTGGCTACGCTCTGTGGCCTTGTTTTCTGAATAAGCGTCCTGGTCAGTGTGTGTCCGCGTGCTGTTCTGCACTGTAGTTGTTTGTTTTTGCTGTAATTACACTTCCACTACAGCGCAGCTCACAGATTCTATCCGCAGCCATTCTCACATCAGCGGCGGGAGCTTGTAAAAGATTGTGGCTCGTAATAAAACCTTCACCATTTTTGTGAGGCATGCTAAATATCGTGGTAAGCATCGGCGTGATAGGCAGGATAATGTAAATACATGAAACCCCAGCAGGCTGAATTAAGAGCTGGCGGTAAGCACATTAAGTAGTACCCTGCCCTCTGTCTGCACCCCCCCCCTTGCTCCCACAGGACATCCACGGTCCAGAGGACAGGGAGATGCTGGCTAGGCTGGCTGCCAGCACTGAGGACGACCAGTCAGCTGACAGCGAGGCGGCCATAGAGAAATACCTCCGCAGCGTGCTAGCTGTAGAGAACATCCTCACTCTGGACAGACTCAGACAGGTCAGGAAATACTGCTCATGTGAACCTCCAAACATTAAAAGCACATTTAGTATTCAGCAGCATCGAGTCCACTCAGAATACCTAAACGTCTGACCAGTCTCTCATTAAAGCGCCTTCCACTGATTGATATTCAGCCGGAGCATGAGCACATTAAATCCTCATTGTCTTTTTCACTCATTCTGGAAAATGTCACCCAGAGGCAGAATTGGAACATTTTCCTTTCTAGCCTGCCAAAAAAGAAACAAATAGAGCTAATTAATCCACATAATACAAAGCGGCCAATGAAGACACTAAGTGATGGTGTTGCCATAAATCACACAATTAAAAATGCTTACATAACACATTTCTGTGTGTGTGTGTGTGTGCGTGTGCATGTGTGTAGGAGGTGGCTGTGAGAGAACAGCTGGCAGTCAGAGGGAAAGCTCCCAGACGCTGCCTGAGCTCTCCAAACATCAACCGGGTAAGCTTTTACTTCAATGACCCAAATGTTAAAGGGACAGTTCAGGTGCTTCGACAGAACCGATTTAAACCATGACGTTGAAAAAACTGCTCCTCATTAGTGTGTCTTCAATATTCATCTGTCCTCTCTGTGTAGTGTTTTCTAACCATACTGATCTGATGTCTGCTACAACTACAACTAAATACTGCTGCTAACCACCAGAAGCAAAGTAGTTTGGGTTTGTCTGGAGTTCAGGTTCTCCTTTCTTCATACGGTCCCTTCTTCGCCGTTGTTAACGTGTCTAACACCGTGCCTCTAACTCTCTAAACCTTTTAACCAGCTGTCAGCCAGCAGTCTGGAGCTCTACTCATCCACTCACAGGCTCAGTGACATCAAGGTGAGACTCATAAACTGTGTCCACTAACCCTCTTCATCTATTAATCATGCGTTAGCCTTACAGTTATTTATTTCTCCTGAATTTTCTGTTTCATATTTGACAGATTGTCTCCATGATACAGACTAAAGACTGATGATGTCCAACATTTAGACACATTGTATCTACAGCAGGACTTAATTTCTAAATTACGACTACACATATTGAGTCAGTTGTAACGTCAGTGAACGTTACATGTTAGCAAGTGAGTGCTAAATGATGAATCAGTGGTTGTAATAATTATCTAAAGGTAAATGATAAGTCATTACAGTGGTCAACATTAGCTCAAAGTAATGGATACAGTTGAACTAATTAGTTAAAGGTACTGAATAAATGGTTGAAGTGTTGATGCAGTACTTCCTGGTCACCATTAGGGGTTGCTAAAGGTCAGAGATTACTGAAATGCTCCTTTTAAGCCGTGTGTGTGTGTGTGTGTGTGTGTGTGTTTGTTTTATCTTCTGAGTGTCTGTTCCTCTTCTGTGTGCAGGGCTGGGAGAGCCACCAGGATCTTTCTGTGGCGCCTCCTCCATCTAGACGGACACTGCCCAGCTCCACATCCCAGAACCTGAACCCAGAAACAGGTACGACCGATAAAGGCGTTATCTTCTAAATGGGTTCTTTCTCTGGCTGTGACTTATCTTTCCCTATTTTCTGCCTTTTGATGTCATCAGCTCTGCTTTCGGCTTTAGCCCGTGGACAACTATATCTGTCCTTTTGCTCTGAATCTTAATTTGGCACTTGTTTACATGTTTACTAACACATCTCCCAATTTTCCCTCCTCCCTGCCTCAAAAACGTAATCTTTTCATACTCCTCTTCTTCCTTCTGCCCTTGTTTTCTCCATCTCTGCTCCCGCAACCTCCTCTTCTTCTTCTCTCTTTTCTCCGTCCCCTCCATCAGCGCATTCAGGCTTTGCTGCGTCTTATCTCCCTCCAGTGAAGGCCGTGCCCAAGCTGTTGAAGTCGCTGCTTCCTGGTGGGAAGGAAGATAGTAGAGACCAGACAGCTGTCCATCAGCAGGTACAGTCATTCAGTAAACTCACAGCGCTCTGGATTTAAGCTCGTATTCTGCCCCACGTCTTATCAGGGATTTAAAGTTTATATGCATCACTGCAGCCTGAATCTAAATATCCCCTCTACTCATCAGCAGCTAGTCCTATTTCTTCTGTTGCCATGGAAACAGAGCTTATGAAGATTGAAACGCAAATAATAAATAGATAAAGTGTATAAATGCCTCAGTGCCCGAGATGAGTGGTTTTCAGAAGTTTGCAAAAATGGAGGTGATAGTCACGATTAACACTTTTGTTTTGACCTCATCATGTCCTTCGTCGGGGGGTGTGTCAGGCTGCAGGCTGACTTTGAAATTAGGTTGTCATCATCATACCAGAATTTTAACTGAGCAATATCACACTCGACGTTTGTGATGTTGTACTGAATCCCAGCGCGACTGTGATTCTTTCATAGCTGTCGAAGTTAATCACAGTGTGCTGATATTTAGTATATCAGCACAACCTCGAGTGTGATATTGCTTTTATACAACAGTTCTACAAGCACCATTTGTTATCTGACCTTAATAAGTAATTATAACAGATTATGATTTGTTTGTTTATTTATACTTTTATTTTACTCCGCCAACACAAATAGTTTCATCAAATCAGCATCTTTGTTGATACCACTGAGAAAAGAAGCCTGCACACATTGAACACATACAGTTGATTTTGACTAAAAATCAGGATGTATCTCTGCTGCGTCAGTTTTGACCATTCAGTATTCCAGTCTTTGTGTTAAGACCAAACGGTACTGCTGCCAGTATGTTCGTTGAATCAAACCCAGGTTTCTTGAGTACCTGGGTTAAGACCAGAACTATCAGCACATACAGAACAAACATAGCTGGGTGTGTGATTGACATGCTGTACAGTGTTTGAGACTCCACAAACAGCCCCTGCTGAGACAGGAGCACACTGTGTTAAGAGGAGGGTTAATTAGGAGCAGGTGAACATCGTCGCACTCGTGCGTCACCCCTCCTCCTCCTCCACTCCTCCAGCTCATTCGCCACCTCCTCCTCATCCACTGATCTCCAATCATGTGCCATCGAGACCCGGGAGTCTGCCGCTCTTTCATCGCAGCCAAACACTACAGCGTTTGATTTGACTGATTAGCACCTTGAGCCGCGGAGGGAAGCTAATCAGGGAAATCATGTGCCGTGGTGTTCGGTTGGAACGGGAACCCGTCGGGTCTTGTTGGTGCATTGTTTGAGGCCATTGCCCTAATTAGTGCTTCACTCCTCCCTGCCTGCCACAGATGTTTAGAAAGGTCAAACACAAAAACAAAAGCCTGGAGTATTGCAAATATTAGCAGGCTGTTGATGTAAATAGGAAGAGCGGCTGATTGTAGGCCTGATCTCAGCACCTGGCTGTGGAGGGATTTCATTGAATTTATGAATCCCATTCACAAAGGTTTAAATGTCTGGTGAACTGCAGCTTACATGTTGGACACTAACGAGAATAACAATCCAAATCTTGCCCACAAAAATGAGGACTTGAGACTTGACTTGGACCTGACTGCTGAGACTTGAGAAGCAAAAACATTTCTGACTTGGCAAAATCCACAAATCCAGTCCTGAAAGTTTTTGGTTTCACTCATATAAAACACACTATTAAAGGATAAGGCTGGTGGTACTCTATATTTGTAGTACTGCTGACATAGCCAACCATGTATTAGTCTGTCTCTCAATACTTTCCAACTTGTGTACCTCGTCCGTGGCACTCAGTCTCAAGCTTCCTTACTGAAGACGTAAATCTTTGAAAATAGGTCACAAATATGTGGGTTAGTCCACCACATTGGTTCAGACTGTAACGCTAAAAAAACTGAACTGAAAGTATTAGATTGATTGCTCTGACATTCAGTCGAGACATTCTTGCTTCGCTGAAGCTGAATCGTACTGACTTTGGAGCAGCTCTATACGTTTTCACTTAGAGTAAAATATCTCCACATCAACTTGATGGAGTCCATGTACCTGACGTGTGCTGACTTCAGTGATCCCCTGGTTTTTTCCTCTTTCACCACTGTGAGGCTGACATTTATGGTTTTTAAAGTGAGAAATCTTCACAACTAGTGGATGGATAGCCATGAAATATGGTTCAGACATTCATACCCCCATAAGACACGTTAACGCGATAAGATGGTGAACATGGTAAACTTACCAGCCAAACAAAAATTCTGCTCATTAGCATTGTCACGTTAACATGGGTAATTTACTTAATCGGCTGTGCACTGCACAAGCTGTAAGCGACCTTGGCACCTCATTGTAGGAGAGTGTCATCTTACGGACAGCAGAGATGTGAAAAACTTGCATCTTGACCATCAGTGTGTCTTTTATGACTTGTAATGTGACTTGAACTTGACCTGAAGGACTTGAAACTTATCTTAGACACCTCCGAAATGTCTTAAATAATTAATTATTTTAATGTGCTGACTACATTTCATGTTTCTAATAATAAAAAAAACAAAAATAAACATAATATGTATCTGTCTGAAGTAAAACAATGATGAAAGAGGCAGCCATTCACGTACACTAATCAGGAGATCGCCGGTTTGATCTCCAGTCCCTCCGATCTGCATGTCGAAGATGATGTATGAATGGTAGCGTTAAAAAGTGCCTCGAGTGGTCGAAAGGCTATAAAGTTGCTGTATAAGTACAGTCCATTTACCTGAGGTGTTTTATTGATTGCAGGTTCACTGTCCTGAGCCAGAGAGCGCTAGGATAGACGTGTTTGACCTACTCTCTGACCGTAGACGTATTGTCCATGTAGGTTGTTACTCAGCTCGGAGCGAAATCACAAAGAGAGACGAATCAAACCACTTGATCTGCAGTGTTTGAAAGAATGAGGCGTTAATTCCCTCGGAATGTGTGCATGAGAGTCAAACAATCATCCTGATTAATATCCTGTGACTGTCTGCGGCGCACACAGTCAAACAATTGTCCTAATTTATTAAATGTCCTAAAATATCTCAAGATATAAGATGAGGATTTTTTTTATTACCCTCTTAAGAACTAAAAAAATGTTAAGAGGCAAATCACACACAGTATTTAATCAGCTGACACATCGTATTGAATGTTAAAGAGGTAACTAAAATGCTGAAAAGGGATAAATGATTATGGGTGCAATTATAATTATGGTGCAATTATCCTGATTGTTTTACCAGTTTATCATAATTATATGTCTGAGTGATCTGATGAACAAATATTTTTATTGCACTTTCTGCAACTCATATCAACATCTTGACTGCTGATCACTACAATAAATTCAACATTTCTAATGTATTGATCCACTAATCTGATCATAGGCAATAATAACACGTCCGTGCACTCCTAATATGTCGTAACAGATGGCCAGCTGGCCTAGTTAGTTATCCCAGTTTAGTATTCTGTGAGGCTGCCAGAGAGAACAGTACAGTGTGATGTTGAGCCGACAGTATCTGTCATCTTTTTAGAATCTGAGATAATTTTTCTCCCCCCACAGGCTGCGTTTCTGTTCCACTGTCAGACTGAAGCGTGAGCTTTACAATTCCCTCACAGCAGCTAATCACCGCTTCATGCTCACTGTGTAATGAACAGGTTTAGACATCGACAGGCTTATATTCGTATCTGATCTGCAGGTTTGAACCGGAATGAAATGACACTGACTCACTCATGATTTCATCTTGAAATCTTCTTCAGCTCTGATTTACAGATTTGTTGTTTGATTTAAAATGTCATTAACTGAACGTCCTTTTTTTTTTATTATTCCCCTTTTCCTGATGCAGAGTTTGCCTCGCATCATGGTGCAGTCAGCCAGCGTTGAAGAGGGCATGAGCAAGCAGCAGCAGCCTGTAAGTTCTTCCAAGCCCAGGTGGTGTTTTACATATCTATATGTACCGGTACGTAAACTATTTTTGAAAAATAGCGTGTTACTCCTTATCTAACCTGCTGAGTGTGGCCATACCATGCATTTATCATCTTGGAAAAAACACATTTTCTAAGTAGGAACCACTGAATCACAAGCATACCGACACTTTTCTAAACAATATTTTGCTATCTGTAAAAAGGGATGGTGCCAAAACCACCCTAGGCTGGCAGATTATTTCAAGAAATAATTAATAAAAGTACAATAATAAAAGCAGTTTAATTATGACAGCAGTGTTGTAATTATACTGTTTTTATTATTATTTTACTGTAATCTTATTTATTATGTTTAGATGAGGTTTTTGCTTTATGGGAGAGGGAGGTGGTGGTGGGTGGGGGTCGCCACTGAGGCAGTTATTTTTGGACTATTATGTTCCTAAATGTGACTTTTCTCCCGTGTTGTTGTGTTTTTGTTTTTACTGTTATGCAGTAACTGGGAGACACATTTGGGATCAAACAAGAGCAATAAATTACTTTAATTAGACTCAGTGTAGCATTATGTACAGGTTTTTAGAGACCACCTTAAAGCTGCTCTCATCAATATACTGTATTAAGAATGGATCAGAACACTGTAATGTGAAAGAGGTCACTTTATAATGATCCCTCCAAGAATTATCACCCAACTCTCAGCTGTCCTGAGGTACCTTTACTGTACTGTAGCTGTACTTTTTAGTGTCTTGCAGCTCTTTAGCGTTGTTTTCAGCAGCAGCAAGTGGCTTTTATCAGTGAAGAAGCTCAGATAAACCCACCGCTACATGGCCAGTACCAAAGAGCATATATTTTCCTCAGTAGTTAGTCCAAAATACTTGCGTTGAGTGTGGAAAGGGTTGTCTGTCCAACAAAAAAAACAGGTGCAGGTGGAAAGGCATTCTAATCAGTAATTCAAACCCATAGTACACTAATGTAATTCCTGCAGTTCCTTGAGGTGGTATAATGAACCCAATTTTATCAGTTTTTTGGTCTAGCAGAACACAAACTCTTGTCTTCTAACTAGAAACAAAATATACGGTATGTAGAAATCTATTGCAACGTACGTGTTAGATTTCAGATGGAGACTTTCGTTGCATTTTGAGTCATGAATCCCTTTGTTGCCATGGTTTCCTTCTTAGGTTCCCATTGAAGAAATCATTCCTCCGGACCTCCAAACAGAGAGCCCCAGATCTGTGCCCCTACCACCCCCAATCATCCCAGAGACAGAAGACGACTCCACCCACAGCCCAGTGAGCGAAGCATCAAGCGGATACATCTCGACTAGTATATCTACAGCAACGCTGTCAGAAGTCTACACACTGAGCTGGGACCTGCCTCCGTCATCCGGCAGCAGATCTGACGGCTTTGAGGCGGTGCCAGATGAAGAGGAAGAGGACAATAAAGTGACTTGTCCTGAATCTTTTCTTGTGGACCAATCAGGGCTCCAGGAATCTTTATTGGTTTCAGGCGATAAAGAAGCTGAAGAAAAAAATGACTCACCACCACCCAAACCAGACAACACTCCATCAGATTCAAACCTGAGTCAACAAGAATCAAATTTGTCTCCATCAGTCCAGTTGAAAGAATCTAATTCAGCTGGAGAATCAGACTTACCATGCCAGACCAAACAAAAGCAAGACTCGACAATTAGCCCTACTGAACCAAAACAATTTGTCAGTTTGGACCCACTTGAAGATTCATTGTTCGTACAAGAGAATGAAACCAAACAGACAGAGGTTTCACAGACAGACCACTCAAAACCAGAAACCCCTCAGACAGAAGAACTCGAGCCAGCTGCAACAGACAAGACAGAAGCTGAACTGTCACTCCACTACGAAACACAACCATCTACAGAAGAGGATCAGTCTGAGCCTATCGTCCCTCAGCCACTGCAGCCCAAACAAGACCAAACAACTGTGGACAATGCTCAAGACCCAGCTCCAAACCTGATCCCAGTTGTGCCTGAAGTCTTAGTTTCAGCTCCTGCCTCACCTGGGAATCCAGTTCTAACTTCATCTGATGAACAGGCCACTTCGGATGTCTTAAACCCAAACAATGCCTCCATCCCGACTTCATCCACAACCATAGCTGAAGTCCAACAGGAAGCACCTGCCAATGCATCTACAAAAGCCACCACAGCTCCAGATCCTTCTGTGTCCAGTGTCTTACCTTCCAAACCTGATGTTTCAGTGGCAAACCCTTTCAAGATCCAGAAAGTCAAGTCTTCAGACCTCAAGTCCTTTCAGCGTATTCTAGGTGAGGATGAGGATAAGCCGACACAGGTGGGCCGGGCCAGCAGCCTTGGGGCAGGACTTAACCTCTCTGTGCCAATGGAAAGTTTGGAAATCATCTCTGACTCTGAGGAAGGAGATTCAGCTGCCAACACTGTTCTTCCTGACTGGTTGAAAGAAGGGGAGTTTGTGACTGTGGGGACCAATAAGAGCGGCACCGTCCGTTATGTTGGACCCACAGATTTTGCAGAGGGTACCTGGGTGGGAGTGGAACTAGAGGTACCAGCAGGTAAGTAGAACAGCACCTGATCCTGTCTGTATCGATACATTAGTTCCATCACCATTCAGAATCTCAAACAAACCTTTCTCCGCCTTTCTCCAGGAAAGAATGACGGTTCAGTTGGTGGCAAGCACTACTTCCACTGTAATCCTGGTTATGGAGTCCTGGTAAAGCCAGACAGGGTGAGCCGGGGTGGCGCCAAGCGCCGTCGCCAGCAGCAAAAGCGGCGTAGCGCCAATCTGTCTGGATCCAGCCCAAACCTGGCAGCCCTTACTGCTCTGGCCAAAGGCGAAGGTGGGGGGGCATCAACCGGACGTAGCAGAGGAGAGAACCGCAAGTCATGGAACACTTGAGAGGCTCGGTATCTTGATAATTGCTGGACACCCACTCACCCATCACCCACATGCAGCTGCTGGTTGATGTGATTATAGGGTAATCTTTTAGAAAGAGTGACAATATAGTGTTTTATTTGGGAAGATCAACTACAGGCTTCACTGTATCTGCTCCTTCACTGTAAGTTTAAGTCGACACACAGTTGTTGTTGTTCCCCTGTCGGGAGAGGGAACCATAGGTATCCTTACTTATCGTACTACAGAAAACTATTGAATGTTTTATCAGAGAATGTGAATGTTTTTAGGTATGTAGATTCGAATAACCATTTTGTTTGCAATTAATTTAATTTTAATGTCTGATATTGCTTACACTACACCTTGATATGCTCATACTTCTACTACTGTTCAAAATCTATGATGCAGCTGCACGTTTGGATAGTATCGTAAACTGCTTGTACCGACTGGTATCGTTTGATTGGATGTGCTAATATTTCATTCTTGTGCCTTTGAAATATTACGACTACTACTCAACAAAGTTGCCTTTGTGTTATACCACCAAATACTGTGCTGCTGGTAGGTTGAACACCAGTTAACTGGAGCTTGTTTTAGGTCTTGAATGTGTATTTCTACTGTTTTTAGAGAAAAATACTTGCACTTCTTTGAAATTCTACAACTTTTTCTTAAATCAGCTTTGTCTGAAAGCAAATGTGTCAAGATTAATTGGAAGCGACATGTTTTTAAAGAGAGCTGCAGTCTTTTGAATTGTTTGTATGGGAACATGTTGATTTGTACGTGATGAGAATACTTGAGGGATTGTGTTTATTGTATTAAGTATTAATTTTTGTTTGAGTAAGATATTTTGTACTTCTGCATTCAAGTTGATCTTTTTGACTGCCGGGCTTTTTATTTATTTAAAGATGAAGACATGATATTTGTAATGGAAAATCAAAAGTAATTTTTTATATTTAAATAAATTTCATTCTGCTATCAGCCAATGTGTGATGAAAGCAACAAACCTGGAAAGTCTCATTGATATAGCTTTATTCTCTTGTACATTATATATATCATACTAAAATAAACACAAGTTAAAAAAATGAACAAAGAAACTGTACAAAAAAATGTATATATACTACATCTTAATTACAGAACAGTCTACTGTCCAAAAAAGGCACTAAATTCTGAAATGGGCAATACAGTAATTTTGAACATAACTAGATTTGAGATTGATACAACAGCATTCAGTCCTCTTTTTCGGAGCTATATTGGGATGAAGATGGTGTTTTTCACTGGGGATACAGAAGGACATGTAGACATGTTTACCCTGACACACCACGAGAGGACATCCCTTCAGAGTAAGCACTACCACTGGAGTACACACAACATTGGGTGGGGGAGAGCTTGTTTCAGTCTGTTATTCAGATTAATCCGTTTCCAGTTTTCTTTTTTTTTTTCCTCTTGGAAAAGCACAGAATCTTTACGTCTTGAGCACCTGAGGGTTCATTCTTCCATCCCATAAACATTTTCTGTCAAGCTTGAACTCTCACATAAAATACTGCTGGATTAAAACTCTTGCTAATTGGGCCATGGCATCTCTCAAACACTAAGGCAATTCATTTGAAAGTGTCTTTTAGTGAGAGAATAATCTCTAAATGCACTCTTTGTAGTCTTTTCCTTCCACGCACCACTTATTTCACTATGTCTAACATACAATAATCTTTGTATGGGGAGGGAACGTAACACCAAACTCCATGAAAAATCCTTCTAATAGTAAAAGGGTTTGTCGGTTACTTTAAATAGTATTTCTTCAACATACTCTGTGTGCTTGGCAACTGAGTAAAGTCCATTCTGAGTCTGAGCTCTTAAAGAATAGTTCACCTTGTGAGTTCAAACTTTTTGGTCACACTTGGAGAACTGAGTTTGGTTTCTTTTTCTTTTTTTAGTTCCACATATGGAACGCATTTCACCTAACTACATCATCGAAACACAATTTTATTGTGTTTCTAATAACCCCAAATACTACAGGAATTAAACTAGAATACAGAAGCCTCAAGAGTTTATACATTCATACATTTTATAGTCTCTGTTTTACAATAACAAAATTCATTTAATTTGTATTCTTAAGTTATTTATGTTATTATCTCGAAATAACAAATGTTATCTCAAGATAACATTTGTTATTTCAACATAATGACCTAAATAATTCGATATCAAGAAAACAAATGAAAATAACTTAAATTTAAAATGTATGAATGTCTGACCGCTTAGGGCTTCCGTAAAGATGGAACTTGGAATTGTGTTTTCTTACAAACCTAATAATGGGGTCAGAATAATAAATAATGTAATTGTTAGTGACATTTAGCCATTTCTCTACACCATATTTTATGAGATATGCACTTTTTTGTTAAGAGGGAGGTCGACATTAAAATGCTCAATTTTACAGGAGTTTGGTGTGGCGTTTTAAAAAGGAGAGAATAGCACATACTGGGGCTTTGATTTAAATGACGAGGTGTGTAAAGCAGCTGTATCGAAATGTTTTCTTCACACCGACCCCGTAATAGTAAACTGGACGTTTGCCGTTTCAAAAGAAGGCTCAGGGGAGGGAGGTTTACATTTTAAGCTTAGTCAGGAGCGGTTCTTTTTTTTTCCTTTTCTTTTTTTTTTTTAAATAAGGTGCATCGTCATTCATCTTTCACAAAATAGCTTACTATCTCAGACACAAACAGGGGGGAGACTGTTGTTCAGTCAAATAAGGGATGACAAAATAAAAAAAAAATAAAAAATGGTTTAAAATGATAACATAAAAATAAGTCAGGAGAAATTAAAAAGCATGATTAATTTAACAATAAAAGCATGTTTCATTTCAAAACATATGTCATTCTTTTTTTGTACATTACCATAAAAAATGAGTATAAATACATATTGTTTTTATCTTTCAACCCTTTCTTTTGTGAAACACAGGTCCCAGGACTGAGTCACTGTATTCGCAGCTTCGTACACACAGAAGCAATAGATTTAAATAGAGCTTTACTAGACTAGAGCCCAGGGCTGGGAGCTATTCTACAAGCAGGATTATTGGATACATCATGAATGTCTATATCTGAAATCACACCGAGATTTCTGTCTCAGAGTTTGTGGCCGACTGCTTTGTTTAATCCTGCTTTGTAGAATATTTTCCCAATTCTCCAAAACCATCGTGAAGGCAGGTTTTTTTTTTGTTTTGTTTGTTTTTTTTAAAAAGCAAGAGTTTGACAATTTGGGGAATAGACTTATTAGCTTTCTAGTTGAGAAAAATAATACCACTTTGATGTCTGTACGCCAAATATGAAGCTACAGCATGGAGGCAGTTAGCTTAAGATAAAGCTAATAGCTAATAGTCCAAATGTAATAAACACTTCTACAGCTCACTAATTAACACTTTGTGTCTTGTATTTCAAATTCATACGAACAATGAACGGTAAAAATGACAGTTTGTGTTGTATTCTGCAAGCTAACTGTGAAGCTACAGTTCGCTTTGGCAGAGGGAAACAGCTAGCCGGGCTGTCCAAAGGACAACATGTCTTTCTACTGGCACCTCAAAAGCTCACTAATTAACATATTTTGTCTCCTGTAAAAGTATAAAAAGAACACAGGAACTCGCTGTGCCAAAAATAGTGTCGGTATGTAGCTAGCTGTCAAATTGACGTTTTTTAAACTCCATTTTTATGTACGGCTTTAATAAAAACTGAATGTAGCAGGCTAATAGATGAGCTGCAGACGTGCTGGTAAGAAGATTGTTGACCTTTGGACAGAGCCATGCTCGTAGTTTCCTTCTGTTTCAGTCTTTGTGCTAACCTAACTGTCTCCTGGCTTCGTATTTACATATAGGCGTGAAAGTGATATCAGTCTTCTAACTTTTGACAAAAAGAGCCAATAAGTCGATTTCCCCCCAGAAAATCTAAACTATTACTTTAACTTTCTCACCTGAAGGTCAGATTTCAGTCTCAGACTGAAAATAGCACTAATTACTTGACAATAAGTAAGCCCCCAGAAACAGGACTTTGTCTCTGCTTATGACATTATGATGATCTTCAATTAGATATGGTTTTGGAAAAGTTCCACCCGGGACAAAAAAAAGGTGGAAAATGATTTCAGATATTACAGCTTTAAACCTCTTTGATTTCCTTCAAAGTGGTGCCTTTACCTTTGAAGCTATATAGATGAAATAAAAACAAAACTTGCCTCCGAAGTTCTGATATTCTAAAACCATTTCCAGTGTGGATTTAGTCTAATTTGATACCACTGATATTAAAAAAATCTTCTGAAAGCACATTCTTTAGGCTATTATAAAGAGGCAGCGTCACAGAACAAGTAGTAAATAGCTTAGGGGTATTTTTATCATTATATATCTGGCTGCTAATACCTATTCTTTACTGGCACAGGCCTGCTGTAGTGTCACGTCAAGAAGCTTCACTGAGCGCGAGAAACGACCTGTGGACGCCAAACGGAGTCCGCAGGGATCGCTTTGGATGAACGCGGACACCATTTTCAGATCAGTCTTAGCTTAGCCTGTTAGCTTTTCCTTTGGCATGGATGACATTTAAACAAAGCACAATTTCCCCTTATTAGATAGCTTAAGTTTGCTTGATTATCACATTGACCCTAAACTGATTCTCATAGCCTCGAGTACTTAACGATAGTGTCACTGGGAAGCTAAATGATTGTATATCCAGTTGCCGTTTGGGCTAAAAAACGGAAGGAAATGCAGCTGAAGGAACTAAAACCTCTGCTGCTGCTGTTGGACTTGACATTAATCCTCTTTTATTCTTTAAGCGTACTAAAAAGTTTCTTGTTCTTCCTCGTTGTCAGGGGGAGAAAAAACAACAAACTTCAAAACCTGCTGTATACTGCAAAAAGTAAAAGGTGTAGTTGTCTGTATGAAAATTAAGGCTACTTCTTTTTTAGCTGACTTTTTAGAGGTTTTCATCCAACAGCAGCTCTACTGTAGGAAAACAAAAAGCCACTCCGCTGAGGAATGATAACTATAGAGGGTAGAAGACAGTGACTGGACAGTTCCGTCTGCCGGTATCCTTTCTTAGCGCCTCGGTGCCAGAGAGGGAAACTCTCGCCATCCATCTTTCCCCAGACAATGGCTTGAGGCGGCTCTTCCGATGAATTGCACGATGAAGAGGTTGAATTTTGAGGGTTATGTAGGTAGGTAGGTAGGTAGGTAGGTAGCACACCATGAGGTGAGTGTGACTGAGAACCATAAGAACCATATATATATTATATATACAGTACACGTTATATTTCTGAGGTTGACGCTGAGGTGAGATAGACTGAGGATCGGCTCAGACAACCAGGCAGGAGAAGGGCAATAAGGAAGAGGAAGAGGAAAGAGAAGAGGTATCCTGTGAGGAGAGAGTGTATTGAGGGGAGAGAGAGGGGGGGGGGGGGTTCCTTGGAGACAATCCCAGTTGAGGACCACCGTTTTTGGAGGTTAAGGGGCTTGGATCGCCCCCTTTTCTTCTTTCCGTGGAACTTTTTCACAAAGATCTGAGGACGTATAGTGACCCATTTCCGCCAGCTGTGTCAATATGTTGGGTAGGGTGGAGGTGGGGGTAGTGGGTAATTACTGTTTACATGGACTTTGTGGGAGGAGGGAAGCTGAGAGAGAAGGAACAGTTGGTGGGAGGGTGGAGGGGGGGTTCAGTTTACTAAGTAGAATTATTTTGGTCTCTTTTTCTTTTGTTTTTTAGCCCCCCCACCCTTTCCCCACCTTTTCTACTCCTCCTTCCCCTTTCCCCCACTTCTCAACCGCTCCCTCCGTCCCAGTTCCTGTGCAGTTCATTCGTCCTCCAGGGACTCCGTCTTGATATCGTTGGGGACCCCTCCGGTTCTGGACAGGGCCAGTATGGTGTGGTTGACGGCAGCCATCTCCACAGCCAGAGAGATGGGGTCCTGGTGCTCGCTGTGCGCTGCGCTGTCATCCTGAGGTGGAGAGGGAAAGCGGGAAGGCCGAGGTCAAGACATGAAAGAATTTAAAATGTGAAAGAAAAATTTATTTTAGTGGACAGGACTCATCTTTTTGTCTAAGTTTTTGCTACCATGCTGACCAGCGGATGGTTTGACGGCAATTGATATTTTGTCCAATGATAGGTTAGCAGCTGTAACCAGGCACGCTGGGCCTATTGAGCTTTGGATTCTCCACCAGTTTTTAGCGTTTCCAAAGGAGCTGAAGTGTAAGGAATGAATTAAACGGTGCGTTTATCGCGTCTATGAGCTGGAATCGTTAACGTGTCTATGACATCAGGCATCAAAATCTGCTTTTAAGCGACATCCTGCCTGATTACTGTACACTGACAGCTATTTAAAGACATGCAATCAGAGGATAATTGTGATGAGAGGACCTCTTTTAACCTCCGTCCGATCTGACTGTGTTTCCCTTGGCCTTTTTTTGGACTGCCCTGGAGAGCGACGCTGCATGCAACCACAGGCATGAAGACGTTACTGATGTAATGCTCGTCAGAGCAGCTCGGCATGGCAGCGAAAACAGAAAATATGGCCTGAAATTGCAGGGTTGTCAACATATTTGCATATTTGTGTGTGGGCCTACCTGTGTTGGCGAGGTGGGCTCCAGTCGGTAAAGGCCAAAAGGTCGGCTGAGAGGTCGCTTGTCAAAATAGGGTAGGTCACATGCCTGGAGGAGGTAAATGTAGCCATTTAGCTGAGCATGATTAAACAAAAAAATCAAGTTTAATTATAGAAATAATTCAAAATATTCAGAATGCATATCTAGTTTTCTGGACGAAAACAGATTAAACACACTCTGTTCATTCCTCAGTAGCTACAGTTAACTTAAACTCGCTGTCTTCCCTCTCAGCCGCCTTAACTTGACAGGAGAGTTTGCACATTGTGTAATAAATACGAAAGCTTCAGGGCTTAAACTGAAACACAATCTTTATCATGGAGGTTTCTCCAATAATACAGAGCATTGCTGTTTTCCGTTGCTCCAGCTTAAGTTTCCAATGGTTACAGGAAAAAGCAGAAGAGAGTGAGCTTTTGTTAATTAACGTGCCATGAGCTACAGCCTTGAGCAGCGATTCTCCAGAAAAAGAAAAAAGAAATAAAAATAAATGAAGAACTTTATGTGCTTTCTATATTTGGGGATGGGTATATGCATGTGAAGGAAAACAGCAGTTCAAATGTTCTTGCAGTTTGTCTTTTGGTGTGAATCTCTGAACAGTAATGTGGTGGCGAAGCCGCGGGGTTCAGCTCGGAACAAACACCACACGCTGCTGATTTCAATTATTTACACGTTTCACCAAAGAGACGAAACTAATTAGTAAAATCAACTGATGTGTATTGTTTAGTTGGAACGAAAGATGTGTAAAAGTAAAAAAAAAAGAAATGCAAAATCACGTTTGACTAATGACTGGAACACTGAATGCCATCCAAGAAGAGCCTTTCGCCAAGGGATGGATGTGAATGGCTGGCAAAAGGCTGATCCATAAAAACATAAAAAACAAAAAAATAGAAATGAATAAATAAAAAACAGACGGTACAAAAGGAAGCCGTAACCGAGGAGGAGTGACCTCTTTCTCTTTAATCAGACCAGTCGTTTACAGTACTGTCTGGAACATAAATCTGGTTTCATGAGTCTTTTGGGATCTTTAATCTCTCTCTACCTGCTCTGAGAAGTCGTTTCCATCGATGTCGTCGCTGTTGGAGTGTCCCCCTGGACTCTGGACGTCTATCCCATGACTCTCCAGGATTGTGGCTTCTTGGAGGAAGAGGATGGATCATTAGATTTACGATGGATCGCTAATAACGCCCTTTAATACATACTACAGAGCAGTGATTCTGAGACTGTAGAGCCGCTAAACGAAAAAAAATGAACAATAGATGTGAAGACTTGATTTTAGAATATAAACTCAGTGGCCTCTTTATTACTGTAGCTACACCTGTACAATCTAATACAATTCAATACATAAGCTCTGCCATAAATTCCACTTTTCACAACGTTTATGATGTTCATTTTTTGGTGACATTTTATCCAGTTCTATGTTTATTACAGAGATCAGAGTTAAAGGTGGTACTGTTCTGGACTACATTTGATTCACAGGAACTTTTTCTCCTTTGCCACTAACTGTGACCTCTACGCTAAACATAGAATTATCACCTTTATGACTGAGTCAAAGAAACACTCGGGAACCATAAAAGTAGACTCAATGGCAGAATTGTTGTATTGGGATGCATCAAACTTGTTACACCGTGTGCCAGCTCATAAAGTCTCTCTAGGTAATACCATCTAGACAGACGTTAAAATACTGTAGCATAGGTTTATTCCTAATAAGAAGATACTTTATCGTTTTAATTACAGAGATTCAAGTACCACTACAGGGAAGTGGTGTACCAATATATTATATCTACTGGTCTACTGGAGTTTTTTGAAGGGCAGAGAGGGACTGTTAGCATGTTACACCAACAGGGAACAACAACCCTGAGCATTTGGGTGGCAGATCTAGGCGTCGTTCATTGTACCATAGAACCAGTGCATTGAACTGTACAGGTGTACCTAATAAAGTGGCCGAGGACATATTGAGTCATGTTGAGAGTGCATGGAAACTAGAGAGCAAGCAAATAAATGAAAGTAAAAAAAAATGTTGGATATGTAGTTTAGACAGATACAGGTCATGCACCATGCGGCGTGAGCACAAATGCAAGTTGACCAAACAACCCAAGCGAAAAAAAAAGAAAAAAAAACATTGTAAGAACATCCACTTTACATAATCGACACTTATTAAGAACTTCTGTTTAAAATCAATTGCAGTGAACACATTTGAGAAATGATGGATGGTGTTGATGAAGAGGTACTCAAGCTCATCTAACTAGGCTGTTGGACTCACTGCTGTAGAGGATTATATATGACCACATATTAGCACAGACTGGCCAAATGATACCGAATCTGTTCAGCAGCTTCGGCACTCTTCAGCAAGCGAGTAATGGAGCCTCTATTTTACAAATTTAACCGGCTTCTAGGTTAACGCAAGAGGAATTCTATAATTTCACAGCAGTTATGGGGATACTCTGCCAGAGGTCATTACAGATGGCAGATGACTGATTAACAATCATCGAACTAATTATAGTGATGGAATGAATAGATGGCAAGCCATTCGGTGCGTAAGAGGAATGTTAGAATTGCTGTTATTAAATATGAAAGAGTCATGTTAACACAAAGGGGCGTAATTAAAAGCTGCAATTAAAAGCGCCAGTGGTCGTTTGTGACATTACCAATGTTAGCCCGTCTCTTGATCTCTTTGCGACGGTTGGCGAACCAGTTGTAAACTTTCAGGGAGGTGACCCTCTCCAGATCGGACAGCTTCTTCCCTGAAACAAATCACATGACAGTCGGGTCACTGCGTGCATCACACACACACACACGCCTGAATTTCTTCCACTGACACAATGTTGTTCTAATCTTTTTATTTCATTTTGGGCTGTTTTTAATCATCGGTCTGCTCCCTCTTGCTGTGAATTCCTCTCTTATTTGTGCTTTTATAATACACGACTGTCTTGTCACTGATGGTGCTGAAATATCTATAAAATATATAAGACACCATGCGGCAGATGTGACACAGATGTCTGTAAAAATGAGATAAAGCCCAGAAAACATTCAATCCACAATGCTGTGGTCACAAAAGAACCAGCAAATATAACAAATAAGTAAGCTTTGTAAAAGAATATATACATCAATTATCTGTTACAAATATGTTACAAAATTCTTCCACATTCCTGGTTTCTGTGGTTTACCTGGTTTCTGAATAACAGCATTGCAGGCGTTTGCTATCTCCTCCCGTTTGGCCTCATCTGGGTACTGGTTGTCGTTGAAGTAGCTATAAATAGCAGGAGAGTCACACTGATTAAATTAATTTCACTACACAAGGACGATGTCAACAAAGCCGAGTTACTGCTGTTTGCTATGTGTGCGCCACAGCCGAGCCAATATTGAGACTCTGAGGCGAGAGTCACAGGCTGCCATGTCTCCTCAACTCCGTGTGGAAATAAGGAGAGAAGTTATGAAACAAACTCCCGTTTATGATCTTTAATGTGCTGCCCACCTCTCCATCACGGCCAGGCACTCTTTTCTCCAAGTGAAGCGACTTCCTCGACGCAAGCGGAAGGTTCCGGGGGCAGTGGTGATGGGAGGTGGGGTTTGCCTCCACTCCATTTCCTCCATAGGTAACGGAGCTGGCCGCATGTTTAGAGTGGCACCTGGGGGGAACGGTGATAGAGTCACTGGTTAGATAAGATACGCGTATCAGGAGGAGTCAGGCCATGATCAGATCAGAACACACAGACGCACAGTTTGCAGGCGAGTGTGTGGATTGAAAGTACAAACTGTGCCAGAAAAGTCTCAAATATATATATATTTAGTAATAATGTGTGCGGTGGCTGTTTTGACAGATGAACAGGGCACAGCTCAGCCCATCCCTTCATGAAAATGTATGTGAAAATGCACGTCGCCTCTTGCTCACGATACATTTTGATTATAAACTCTGACTGAATAGTGCTGACAAAGACTGCACCGCCTCATCTCGAATCACGACCACAGCAGAAAAGAAAACCACACCAAAAAGGATTCATTTGCACTTAAACTCATAAAACTCGCCATGTTGAAGCTAAAAGCTTTGGTGTATTGCGGGGTCACAAGCTCACATGCAGCATTGTCACCTAATCTGACAGCGGACAGCGTGAACAACGCCTAACTGGGTCGCCCTGCAACAGTCCAGGTTATCAGAACGGCATGAATGGGGCATCAGTTTTCTCTGCAGCAGTGATGGAGCCGTGTGTGTGTGTGTGTGTGTGCGGGGCTGGGCTGGGCTGAGCTGGGCCGGGCTCAGTCTGGCCATAAATAGCATAGAGCAGTTTTCCACTGCTGTCGGTGTTGGCAGGGCTCCACAGAGGAACATGCCGCAGAGGACAAGGCGTGGGATGTCTGCTGCCTGGCTATAGGTTGATACAAAGCGCGCACACATATACGCATCCCGAGGCCAGCGCGAGGCCTGTTGTTTTTGCTGTTAACCGTTTAGAGTGAAGTGTGGATTTAAGATCGCGGAAGATGACAGACTCATCCTTGGACCGCGTGTCCATCTTCACAGCACCAAAACTGACACTTAAAGACTACCTGAGACAAAACTAAGATTCACTTTAGTCTCTGGACGTGAACTCTAATTCAACATGACAGTTTAAAAACAGAAGGAGGTTTCAGAGCTGTTGACTCAAGACTTGGCATCGAGTTGGACTTGAGCCACAAAAATGATAAATTGAGACCTGATTGCACTCAGACTCGACTTACTCATGATTTCGCTCCCTGAAGACTTCAAGTGTCAAGTACTAATGTGGAACAATAAAAGATCAGACAGACACGGCATGCACATTCAAAAATTAGACCCTAGAACGCAATGAACATGTAAAGATTTCAGATTTGTTGTCGTCGCTGTAAAAAGGAAATAAACGACTATACTTTCATCCTTGATTTTTCTATCTGTGGTTTTGGAATCCGAAACGCTTCCTTGCATTAATTCTCAGATGGTTTGGTGTCCTGATTATCCGCTCACGGCTCGCTGGTTCCCAGTTTTCCGTTTAACGGAGAGAACGATCGTTCTCGTGCCCTGTTTCCCTACCACAACTGGGTATCAGAGCATGCAATGCGTTTACAGACACCCCCTGCTGGAGTACAACGCACGGCCTTTTGAGTTTATACTTTCAACCAAAACTGACACGTTCAAATATATTTTCAGCATTTCGACCTGAACTTGAATCTTGACCTTGCTTCTGAAGACTTGTGACTCGTGTGTCCTAAAGGACCGCATACTTGACTTCAGAACATTAATGTTACTTTCAGTTGTGAAGGGAGGGTAAGGTCAAGGATGTTGGCAGTCAACAGTTTTCCTCTAGATGTTCACCAAAGAAAAATCACTTTTCTCAAGTTAAACACAGACACTGTTCAGCATTTCTTTTTAGTAAACTTAAGGCTACCTGGGTTTACTGAGCAGAGTTAGGACAAATTGATTTCCATGGGAAGTTACACTGGGGAATTTTGGAAATTTATGGAAATTAACTGGAAACTGGGTGTAATTTCAACAAACTGTATCATATCCAAACATAAACACAGACATTTTGTTTTGTCATAAGCAGACATCCATGCAAAATACATCACATTATAACACACACTTTATCAAGTTTTAATTATTTTATTGAACAATATTATGTATGCACTCCATAAGCTCAAATGTATGACTTCAGTAGTCTTGTGCTCTGGGCTGAGTGGGCTCCAAAGCGTGGTCCAGGGTTCTACAAATCATCTGTATAGCCCTGCAGTAAGCAGTGTGCTATGTGCATGTGATTGAGGTATAGCAGAGTACAAGTGTACTTTTATAAAATCTGTTGTTCGGTTGTTTTTGTCAAGATTATGCTAAAATACATTTTCCCCAACTATACTTAAGTGTCCTGTTAACGGTCAACCTTAAATTTAGCAAATTCCCTGTTTATTCCCATAAATTCCTGTTAATTTCCATGGAGAGTTTCCAACTTTGAAAATTCACGATATTTTGCAACCCTATCCACCATGCATCTCTCTCTCTTCTTGTCATTCTTAAACTGTCCTATCAAATAAAGGTTCAAAGGTCCAAAAATGATCTTGTGATGGACCAGGACGACTGTAACTCTGGTAACACAACACACAACTCAAAATTCTAAACAACGAGACTTTGACTACAGCTGTAGCAGATAACCAAAAACAAATGACTGAAATTTGGCTACGACTAACACACATTTCCTTCTAAAAATGGAAATCAGGTGCCGAAATGAACCCTGACCACAATACACAACATTTCAGCTGCCGTTACAATCTTATCTCCACCAGCCTTCGCTTCATTTTACACTTCAAGAAGCTTCTCCCAACGTATGACATATTACGTGAAACTGAGGCTTCGCATATGGGACATCTCACTGCACCACATACACCACAAGACGCCGTCTACCTCTACTTATCTCATTAACAGTCTAACAGGAAACTGCTGGCAGCAGAGCGTTTTCCTGTAGCTGCCCCCCCCACCCCGCTGTGATTAGTGAGTCTAACTCCTGTGCTATCTTTACATCCAAGTTTAACACTCCTCAACTTTTCCTCATCAAGTCAACCATAGCTTTGGATGAGTATTCCGAGCGACTAAATAAAGAGTTTCCTGTAAGAGCATGATGACAACGCTGGCATTGTTAGCCCGTGCCAGATTGAGTGTGTTTGCTCTATACGTTTAATTGTTTGCCCTCTCTCTCGGCACCTGCTGCCTGCCTTGCTTTGAAGGAAGCGAGTCAAGAGTGAGCGATGCGAGGGTCTAAAGACTTGGGTGTACCTGGTGTGGTTTTCTCCAGTGTGTACCAGCGGTAAAAGGCCCTCTTCTTCTGCTCGCTCAGGTCAGAGCCGTGCTGCAGCAGCCAATGGGAGATCCTGCTCTGGCTGATGCCTGGAAAGCAGCCAGACATCGAATTACAACAGAGTGTTTTGCATCAAGCCCCGGTACAATGTGTAGACAACCCTTGGAAGAATTCAAGAGGAGACAGAGGGGAATACTAGAGCGAGAAAGTGTTTTCTCCCTCCTTAGCTCTGAATTTATTTCTTCTCCGATCACTTGTCTCTCACACGAGTTGTAGCCACAGAAATACTCTGACTCGTCTCTAGTGGATGCTTGATATTTTGTTCAACTAACTTACAGTACCAGTCAAAGGTTTGAACACATCCTCTCAATCAGTGCTTTTTGGTTTATTTTTTATTATTTCCTACATTGTAGATGAACACTAAGCTTAATGGTAGCCATAGTAGCCTTGCATTTAGAATAAAGCAGATTCACGGCGGGAACCACACATGTAGATGCAATCTAATCACCTTCTTGGCGTCTCAAAGACATAAGATAAGAACCAAAAATCTCAAATTTGGACTCACAAGACCAAAGTACAGGTTTCCACTCATCTAATGTTGAGTCCTTGTCCCAAACAGTTCTCTTCTTCATGTTAGTTTCCCTCAGTAGTGGTTTATTTGCAACAATCTGACTGTGAGCTACCTCATGAAGCTGAAATTGTGCAAAGCTGTCAAAGAAAAGGTGACTACTTTGAAGAATCTAAAATATAAAACATATTTTTCTTTTTTAAAACCAAATATTTCCATGTGCTACTTTATAGTTTTAATGTCCTCAGTGTTAATCTACAAAAAACATTGAACGAGAAGGCGTGTCCAAACTTTGACTGGTATTGTAGGTACAGTAGATTTGCAATATTATTGTACAGATTTTCTTCTTTTTTCACTCTGCAACACTGAAACAGTCATGTAAAATTCTCTGTTGAAACACAGATGAAATTCCAGACAGCCTAGAAAACTGCACCAGTGACTGAACAACGCTGAATGCATTAGCACTTATTATGCATGAACAAAACCCATTATTAAATAGTCTGAGAAACAAAAATCACTGAAATCAAATGTGCAATGATAATTGAAATCGCTCAGGTTTTACACACACTTTGCAAGTAGTTGCGGTCAGGGGACAACGTCTGTGGTATTCACTACTTATGAGTGCCCAAAATGATTGAAAGATCCCTTTTTTAAAGACATGCAAAAAACATTTACTTTGTGTCTGAAATGATTTTCCAAATGACATCTACTGCTTCTCCCTAACTTTGCTTAAAATCCCAGTTCGCATATTGCATAACAAGTACATTATAACTGCAGAGGTGAACATTCAACAAATAAATGTGCGCCAAGGACAAAATGACAGTATGTATGCAACAGGAAACGGCTGAAAGCAACAACATGGTTTCAGAGTGTCAGTGTTGCTGCTCACCGGTAACTTGTGCCACCACTGCCTGAGAGATCCTCCTGTTCCCCAGGAACGCTTTGATCTCCTCTTTCACCATGCTGCTGTCCCTCCTGCAAACACACACACGCACACACAAGTAAGCACACAGTGATACATCTTTATACACTGTCAGCAGGAAAATCTCAAGATACCAGGCTGGTGTTTTACATCAGGAAAGGTCCGGATCACTACAGTATGGACAGAAATTCAGCTTTTACATGCAGTTACTCGTGTTCTGTTGCTGTAATGACAAAAGGTTACATGCTTGGGCGTATTCTTAAAATCAAATGTGTGTTTCTATATTGGGAAACCTCCAAAGCCAAGGCTCCATTTTAATCTGAGGTGCATTTTGACAGCATTATCGATGCATTGTTCTTTTTTTCCCCTTCTTTTTATGGCTCCCACATAATCAGCGTTGCATTTCAGCAGATCACAAAGAGAACGGCTGTATGAATTTAAATGAACTGAGCCACAATCAAGTAATCTATATTTTCCAAATGTATTTGCCGGATACGTTTCCACTATCCCCAGCCGGGGGAGAAAAAAAAATATAATAAAACATGCACAGACTTGCAGGAACGGAGGGTAGAGAGTGAACATGTGCAGTCACACAGTGTACCCACCCCGCTTTCTGGCTACGAGCCCAATCCCCTCCCTTATACATACACAATAACGTGTGTACACACACACACACACACACACACACACACACACACACACACGTAACCGCCTTGGCTTTATTCCTAATCCTGGTGCAAATTTTCAACATCTGTCAAATGTGTGACCTGGTTGGTGATCTTCTGATGTGCATACTTTTTAAACAGTTCCAATGGGCACAGCCCCCACAACAATCACCCCCAACTTTAACAGCACTGGTGCTCAAACCATACAATCACAGCATCCTTTGAACTAGGCAGTAGCCCAGACACAGTCAAAATGGAGAACGCAAAGTCCTGACTTCTCCGTTAGCATATTTCTGAAATGAAAATGCGTCACGACTCTTGACATCCAGCATCAATATCCTCCACACCAGCCTCTTGCGGCGCAGCTAAAATTAGAGCTCAAAAACGCTGCTTGTATCGACACCAGTGAATCAATGTAGCACAAGCTGCTGTACAAGACTGAGGAAGAGTGGGAAGTGGAGGAGGGAGGAGGAATGAGGAGGAGGTGGAGGAGGGGTGATGTGTGTGATGCCAACTCAAAGGCC
This sequence comes from Larimichthys crocea, assembly GCF_000972845.2. Lineage (NCBI taxonomy): Eukaryota > Metazoa > Chordata > Actinopteri > Sciaenidae > Larimichthys > Larimichthys crocea. The sequence continues at coordinate 21,024,307 of NC_040021.1, forward strand.
GAACCC